>NC_068937.1:62495778-62755778 GCF_016801865.2 Culex pipiens pallens | reverse complement strand
CATTTTTGGAAATCTTAAACACCTCCACACCCTTGGACAATTATAAATAAAATTTCTTGTTTGATATTCCAACGCCCAAGGCTCCAAAAAAGTTGGAACGGTAACTTCAGCTCAATGGTTCTCGGACATAACTCAACCAATCAAGATGATTCTTCTTTCCAGTGATTTGTTAGGATGTCTAGATGATTTTAGAACTTTGCAGAACTTAATGTGATCAAATCTGCAATTTTTGCGATCAAAAACATCGTTCCAACTTTTTTTTCGCGTGTAAAAAAAATTCGCCAAAAATTCCGCGGAGGCAGTTGTTTTGAAAAAGGTGGAACGATGTTTTCGGTCGCAGAAATTACAGATTTGTTCAAATCAAGTTCTGCAAAATTTTAGGATCATCTAGACATTCTTACAAATCACTGGAAACAAGAATCGTCCCGATTTGTTGAGTAATGCCCGAGAACCAGCGAGTTGAAGTTACCGTTCCACCTTTTTTGGCAGGCTTGGGCGTCCGTGTAAGTTAGACGTGCGTTGGGCGTTCCAGTGTTAACGTAACAAGCCTTGTACCCTCTTTCCAACAAATTAAATTAAATTTGCTTTCAAAACATTGAACACGGATTTTCGATCTTTTTTATTTTTGAATGGATTGATTTATTATAAATAATCAATTTGCCAGATTGATATACCAAAACAGAAATGTCAAGTTTTTTTTTTCACAAATCTTAGTCAGATTTTTTTTTCCACCTTCTGAATCAAAATTTTATTATAATGTGCTCTCGAATAAAAAAAAAAGTTTTTTAAGCTATTAAAGGTTCGTGAAGTAAGTTTAAGGCCGTTGCAAATATTTTTCACAGATTATTCCCCCGCCCCTTTCAATAATAGTACGAAGAATCAGGAGGCAATAAAATTATTTTTTTAAAAACACAAAAAAAGGAAATAGAAGTCTAAACTAGTAACAATCTGAAATGCATTTTTCTGAATTGATAATCATCATCTGTACAGGTGTATAATGGTTCTGTTTTTAAACAAATAATGCACTTTTAGACCCTTTATAAGTTTTAATACCACAGATTGAACACAAAAAGGAGAGCTGCTCGACCAACGTATCATTAAGCAATATAAAAAACTTGCACTTAAAGTTTAAATAAATAAAAGTTATCATATTAGTGGACAAGGGACCATCCATAAACCACGAGGACACCTTAGGGGAGGTTTTCTTTTTGTATGGACAATTGTCCACGAAGGGAGGTGGGGGTTGAGATTTCCAAAAAAGTGTCTTAATAATAAAGAACATTCCCATATTGTTTTGGTCACCGAGAACTGATGTTAATTTAATTTAATCGGTCTTTATTGGTGAAAGTTGACGCAAATTTTAGAAGCAAGATGATGAAATTTTAGGTGGATAGGTCAACTAAGAGTCATAGAAGAATAGTCAAAAAAGAAAAGAAAGAATGCAAAACGCTTACCTAAAATGGTGCAGCGGCTGGTAAATTGGACGGCGCATCACCAGCAGCTTCGGCAGATGGTTGATGAAGATCGTGCGCACCCACGGCGCCATCGTGTGCGTTTGTGGCGATCGGAAGTGAATGTTGAGCACAATCACGGTGACACATATACTGCAAGGGCGGAAATGGAAACGAAAGGTGCTACATTAATTGACCCCAAACTAACTAACGATTAAGTCGGCGAGGATTTTTTTTTTTTTGGACTGGACCCCCACGTGAAAGATCCGATGAATCGCCCTCCCTCGTTGGACGAAGAAATTCAATTAGGCGTAAAATAAAATTAATTATTTGTGTGTACTGGGGAGTACATACATTTTTCCACCCCAGACCAAGAAAAGCCAGCAGACGTTCTTTATTCCCTCTGCTGGTTGGGGCCAGGTTTGCAAGGTTGGAAATTGCGGGAGTAAATCGGCTTACCTGAACGTATCGAGGATCATAGTGAAGAGTACGAATTTCCCCAGCAGTGGCACCACTAGTGACGTCGGTGGAATGATTTCCGCCAGCAGCAAGAAGAACACAGTCAACGAGAGCAGGATGGATATGCTTAACGATACCTTTAAAAAAGAAAAAGTGAGACCGGAAATGAAATGAGAGAAAATGAAAAGGAAATGTAATTACGTTTTATCGAATAAATGAAATGCTTCGAAGCAGCTCAGAGTGAGTTGTTGTATAAATGTGACTGGCAGAGAAGTTTTTCTTCTTCTTATTTTTGTTATAGCCAGCCAGCCTCATGTATATCCTTGAAGGCTGGTGGTTTTTATTCCTTTGGTGTGGTCGCGAGTGCCACTTGCTGGCTGGCTGGCAGAACGACCAACGGCGAGAAAGGTCATCAAGACACAGAGGAAAATGTCTGTTGCTGTAATCATTTTATGGCATCTGTCTATTGAGCAGGGAAGTTTTTAACAATGCGAATTGTGCTGCAGTAGCCCTGTTAGAAGCAGCAACGAAAGCCGTTTATTGCCAGATTGATGGGTTGATAGCGAGCCGAGATCGCGAGATCCCAAAAGTACGATAAAGAAATTGGCCTTAACGCTGATGTGGCGATATATTTTTTATTGCTGTTTAATTTTTGGGGTGCAGCAGCAGCCCCAAATCCCTTTCGCAGTTTTCTTCAACTCGAGTTTAATTGCCGGCGGGCAGAGTTGGGACTTTGGATTTGCTCTTTACGAGATATCAAAACAAATAAGACTCGAAAATTAGGTTAAATCCCAAAAGTGAGAGATTTATGTTTTCAGAGGAGTACGGGCGATGATAGGTGTGTAATCAGAGTGATCTTTTTGCCAAAAAGGTCATCAGTCGAAATTTGAGTCTTTCAGATTAATGTAGTTGTCATTCCATCTCAACTGTGCACGAAAAAGTGCAATTTTGAAAATAACCCTCTACGATCCTGCTCAAATTTGGCAGGGCTGTTGATACTATCAAAACATGCTAGAATCCCGAATTTCGTCCAAATCGGACCACCCCCTCCATTTTTGTACCTCCCCAAAAAATCGACTTTTTGGCGATTTTTGAGCGAACCTCCTAGTCTCAAACGGCGATAGCTCAGGAACCACAAAACTTAGAAGGTTGGTCTTAGATTCAATTTTGAAGGAAATTGGACGTAGAATCCATTTCCGTGATTTTTTGATTTTTTTTTCTATCTGTACTGCGCAATTGAAAACTTTAAACGGCCGTATCTCAAAACACCCCAACTTATTTTTTTATTTGACCTCGTGTTCCCCGGCCAATTTTACATAAGAATCACTTATCGACAGAAATGAATATGCTTCGTTCGGGACCATCCACAAACCACGTGGACACTTTTTTTGGTAATCTCAACCCCCCCCCTCCCCTCGTGGACAATTGTCCATACAAAAAAAATCTTTTTTGTATGGAGCGTGGACAATCGCCCCCCCCCCTAAAGTGTCCACGTGGTTTATGGATGGTCCCTTCCAGAGATATCGAATTTTAAAGTTTTAAGTTTTTGAGATTACCTACATCAGCTTCATTCACGGAAATGGATTCTACGTCCAATTTCAATTCAATTCAATTCGGTTTTATTGGTGAATAATCAAGGTACAATCAGTTCTTTTGCAATTCATAACAGAGTTTTGGAGTTCCTTTCAGCTGTGTGTTGCATCATACTCCATTTTGGAACAATTATTTCTTTAACTATGGCACTAACAAGAGCAAGAAAAATTAAAAAAACTTGCTAAAATTGCTAAGGAAAGGGGAAAGAAAGAGAAAAAGCTTACAACTTAATCACAGTATTTTATCCTTTGTAGATGTGCTTGATCATCAGCTCCCCAAGGGCTAGAAATTGCTCCGCCTTGTTACGGCAGGTCCGAAACCTCGACATCATCTCCCTCGCGAGAGCAAAGAACTCTGGCAGGGTGAAGAGATCTTCCCCGGTGACTTCTTGCTGGGCCGCATTGCCGCTACCGGCAGCAACCACGCTGGCAAACGATCGCCCCCAGCCAGGGGGGAATGCTGAGTTGTCCGCGGGAACCATACGCTGCCCAGCAGCCGGCACGGTAACGCTCGTACTTCGCTGAGGAGGGTGGGACGCTGCTGCTTTCTTCTTCCTCTTTTCCTGCTCCTCGAGGTAATTTTTTCGTGCACTGCATCCACGGTAGTTGCTGGTATGGTTACCTCCACAGTTGGCGCACTTGATGCGCGCCTTGGTTTGCTCTGCCTTGTCCCCCAGGTTCGCCTTGCACGGCAGTGCACACGCCTCAGAGAGGTGTGTTTCACCGCACTTTACACAGCGGGGCGGGAGGTTGCAGTTCCGCGAGCCGTGGCCGAATTTCTGGCAACGGTGGCATTGTGCTGCGTCCGGGTTGGGTTCTTTGAGTAGAACC
Source organism: Culex pipiens pallens (assembly GCF_016801865.2). Taxonomy (NCBI): domain Eukaryota; kingdom Metazoa; phylum Arthropoda; class Insecta; order Diptera; family Culicidae; genus Culex; species Culex pipiens. Next base: position 62,751,445 of record NC_068937.1, on the reverse strand, counting down.
GCCAGTTTACCCAAAACCCGTCCAACGCCTTAGTTCGTCGCAGGTCTTGAATCTTGACGGTGCCGCGGTCGAAGTACAACAGGTACAGTGTGTGTGTACCTGTGACTGTTGTCTTCCGCGAGAGGACTTTTACGTCACGCGGCGTTATTCCAGCACCCGAGAGGTCCTTCTTGAGGTCGGAGATCGGGCGGTCTTGGTACCCCTGCAAGACGACCTTAACGGCTGTCTTCTGCACGGGGTCGAATGTGTAGAACTTGAAGTTTTTACTCTTCAATTTCTCCACAACCAGGTCGAAGTTCTTGTTGTCAAATGTGTAGACTTGCACTGACGACTTACCGATTTTCAGACAATATCCGAGGCCTTCCAGCAACTCGTCAATATCGTCCACCAACGTGTCCAAAACAAACATTGGAGGTGGTCTACGTTTCTTTGGAGAATTGTTTGTTTTTAGCGTCGGCACTTTTTTCCGTGCACGACGATCGTCGTCGTCGTCGTCGGTAGTGCTGCTACCGTCGGTGTTGTTTTCTTCGTCGTCGCTCAGCATCTGGAACTCGTTCCTGATGGGAATGTTGGCGGATGTTAATGTGCCACTGGTCGTGGCACCGGAGGTACCCGAACGGGTTCGCACTGGTGATCTTGGAACATAAAGGGGTGTAGTAACTTTTTGTCGATTCCTTCTGCGCTCACGCTCCCCTGCGCGATGGCGGTCGACACGGCGTTGGTTTGTTTACCTTTTTTTGCACACGGCCGGTAGACGAACTTCGCGGGTTTTTCGAGGCCGCACTCGAAATGCCACGGCCTCGACCGGCCTTTGGCATGCTGCAGGAGCAAACTCGCGGGTAATCACGGTAATTTACGGCGAAAAAAATCGAAAAAACGATGGAGCACTGAGCACTTGACTGCTGCTTGCTCTCGTGCTTACACGGAGGTGCTACGTCCAATTTCCTTCACGGTCAATTATGAGCAATGTAATTAGCTTATATCTGTAAGCCCATACATCCAATTGAAATGTGGTCAAAGACAATCTTATGGGAAATTGGACGAGCTATCCGGTAAAAATATCGGTATCTTAAAACATCAAGTCTGTCATATAGAAATTGCCAAAAACCGTTATAAAACCTATTTTTTCAACCTTTTTTCATTTTTAAAACCGCTGTAACTTCACAAGGATTGCACTTAGGACAATGGTCAATATGGAGACTTTTATGTAAAACAAGCTATTCCCGGCAAACTTCGTTCTGCCCTTTTTGATTTCTTGACGTTTTAAGCTTGTTTGCAGATTCAGCCTCCTGTGATCAAAATTTGATTTTACGCAACCATACAATCTGCAGATTTTCCGGAATCGGTTCCAGAGTGGCCAAAGTTGTCACTTTTTGGCGTAAGAACCTTCCTTGGACTTATACGAACCCAACGCAACAAAGAGCACCTCGATCCAACGCTCCGTACTGTACTGATTCGCGTTCGAACAAAACCGTCGATTTTTTTTTATATATATAGATAGATTGTCTGGAGAATCGACTCTCGTGTTCGGTTTTTGAAAATTTTGATGTTTAGAGCACTTTTGGAAAAAAACTGTTTCAGTAAATGATTTTGTATTTTTTAAGGTGAGTTGCTCCATCCTGCATTTTTCATGAGTCTTTTGTAACATCTTAGGCTATTTTCACAAAAAATTGAACGAAAAAAATCGTGGGCTCACCTTTAAATTTGACTTTTAAACTTAAACATCAAAAAATCTCATAAAAGTGGAGTGTTTTTTTTCTTTCAGTGTATTTTTTTTTTCGGAATTCCGGTCAAATTTCCTACAAGTTTGTCTTTGATCACTTTTTGATACGATGCAATGGCTTCGAGATACAGCAATATTTAAATTACGAAATACAAAAATATTCAAAACACTAACGCCCTTCTCAAATGTCATTATCGAGTGAAACTGGCTCCATATTCACAACAATGGCTGATATAAGCGTAGTTTCATTGAAATCGGAGAGGGTCGAGAAAAAAGTACATTAAAAAATCCTGTTCTGGGCTGGAATTGCTCTATGACTATTGGAAGCTATTCCAGATAGATATTGGGGTTACAAAAAAAATCTTTTTTGCAATTCCGCTGTGAAACTTTAAACTTTCCTGTCCTTTTGAAGAAACGAAAAAAAATTGGAAAATCAATACCAGTGCTGAAAAGTAGAATTTTGCAGCACTAAAATGGGTGCTGAAAAGTTCAACTTTTCAACACTTGTATCGAAAAGTCACGTTTATCAATATTGTTTTGTTTTGAATAGTTAACATTTGACAAATGCCATTCAAAAAGCGTTTTTCGGAGTTGCAAAAAATGTTGTAAACCGTTGCAAAACTTGATTCTTTCAACACTGATTGTATGCTTGACTCGTGCTGAAAAAATCTTTTTTTCGCTACTTGTTGCAGAAATTACTATTTTAACAATAGTTTGAAAACTGGAAGTTTCGATACGATCTAGAGAACAAATCGAGCAAACTATACAAATCATGCTTCTTAATAGAAAAATTAAAAATATATATAATATATATTATACAGCAATTCCCACGAAAACAGCATGATTCGAGAAAAAAAAGTTCTCTGATCGGGCTCAAAATTTTTCTGGGAGTTCCTTGACCTAAATAATTAGACCCGTATTGTTTTTGTTTGGCCATCAGGGTGACCTACGCCGTGTTAGGGTGGTCCGAAAAATGGCAATTTTCGTCGATTTTCGCAAAAACCACTTTTTTAGAAAATCATATTTCCGCGCCATTTCATCCGATTTAAGCTGTCCTAGACGCAAAAGAAAGGTGATTAGTTTGGCTATTTGGGAAAAAATAGTAAGAAGTTTCAAAAATCTAGCTAAATATTTGAAAAGGTCGTATGAAAACTTAAAATGCTGTTTTGAAGGTCTCGGGACCAAAGAGCCTATGTCTGAAAATATTTTTATCGAATTCCTTGGAAAATTTTACATAATATATCAAAAAATGGTGAAGTTATGTTTTTAATACTCTGAGATATGATTTCTTGAAAATAAAAGCTGGGTTTTCCGACGCGCCGCGCGCAAAAATGGGAAAATGACGAAAATGGGAAAAATCGACTTTTTTCACTAAAACTGCGATAACTTGAAAATTTTAGCGATGACCTATACATGTTAGGGTACCAAAAGTATTTCAATTACGAAAATTTTGGTATCCTAACATGTATACTGCCCATGTTCGCATCATTGTCCCATATGCAAAAACAGTAAACTGAGAAAAAAGCATTTGAAGTTTGTCCCACACATAAGGATACGTGTTAAGTTTTCACGAAAAAAATGGATTTCCTCCCGATTTCCAAAACAAAGTACTGGATGTTATAGGCTCTTTAGAAAGAGCACACGATTTTGAACCAAACTGCATAAATAACTCAAAAGTGATGAAAATGCATATGGGACATTTATGCGATCATGGGCAGTATAGGTCATCGCTGAAATTTTCAAGTTATCGCAGTTTTAGTGAAAAGTCGATTTATTCCCGTTTTCGTCATTTTCCCATTTTTGCGCGCGGCGCGTCGAAAAACCCAGTTTTTATTTTCAAAAAACCGTATCTCAGAGTATTGAAAACATAACTTCACCATTTTTTGATATATTATGTAAAATTTTCCTAGGAATCCGATAAAAATATTTTCAGATATAGGCCCTTTGGTCCCGAGACCTTCAAAACAGCATTTTAAGTTTTCATACGACCTTTTCAAATATCTGGCTAGATTTTTGAAACTTCTTACTATTTTTTCCAAATAGCCAAACTAATCACCTTTCTTTTGCGTCTAGGACAACTTAAATCGGATGAAATGACGCGGAAATATGATTTTTTGAAAAAAGTGGTTTTTGTGAAAATCGACGAAAATTGCCATTTTTTGGAACACCCTAACACGGTATAGGTCACCCTAAAGGCCAAACAAAAAAATACGTGTCTAATTATTTCGGCCAAGGAACCCCCAGAAAATTTTGAGCCCGATCGGAGAACTTTTTTTTCGAATTTTTCGTGGAGAATTGCTGTATAAAAAAATCAAAATAGAGAGCCTAGCATATTGTTTAGTGACGCATTCCGAATCACGATTTCAATGTTTTAATAAATCAAGCAATACCGTCTAATGACCGACCAGTAAATAAATATTTTTGTTTTGCCTCAATAAATGTTGAGATCTATAATACGTTTCACGCTAGTTGTATACTGTTGTATACTGATGGCCTGCATTTTTTTGCATTTTCAGGCTCCTCCTTTGCAGACCGAATTATCCAGGACGAATTAAAAAAACGGAATCGACGCAAGGGGTTGGAAACTGTTAAAGCTATAATTATTATGTCAACCAGTATATCAAAATATATGTTAGTATACTTATTATTTCCTTTACATATCGCCAGTATACTTACCAATATACTGAGAGTATCTTAATATACTAACAGTTTATTGCTTTTCGGTTAGTATACTAACAAGTATACTGGAATATCGTCAATATACTCAGTATTCTTAAGAAATATTAGAGTTTCCAGCCCCTTGAATCGACGTAACACCTTATAATGTGGCCCTCTTAAACCTTGCGGTTTCGTCAACGAATCCACAGGCGTGTATCGTTCTTTTTGCGACAAGACTCCGCCTCCCGGGTCTCTTAAGTGTGATGGTATGGCACGGGGAGAGGGCACCGAATACCTATATTAACACTTAGAATTTTTGCGTCTGCCTCGGGATTCGAACCGGCGACCTCTGGATTGCGAGTCCAGCGCGCTTTCCGATTGATCCAGACAGGCAGACGCGAACGAATTAAAACCAACAATGATTTGGGTTTTGTAATTTCTCTTAGCCTTAACGTGAACACTTCCATTATTGTCATGATTTTTCGTTCAAAGATATAAATTTTGCGTCGCTTTCAATATTTTGACAAAATTCCTTTAACAAGTTGTTTAGAATAGTGTCCTACACACGCTGATTTCTTTTGGTAACGATTATCCCATTCCTTGTGAAGTTATGGAAATCGTCATCAATCAATGATTGTCAACTAGGACGTCAATGGCTGTGCCACAAAATTATATACATTTTGAAGCACAATTGATTTAGATCAAAAATACTTTCAGTGGCTTCAAGAACGCAACAACCGGCACACGCTGATTCCTTTTGGTGCTGAAATTCGTTAAATTGAATTTAATACCGAATATTTTGTAGTGATGATCAATTTTCTTCGAAATTTTTTTTTTCTTGGATGGCCCACCTCTTACCCATACACATCTTTGTAGCATGGAAGGATTACGAGCAGATATCTTTCGATAGTTCAATTGTCCGTATTTGAGAGTGTCCTAAATCTAACTCTACTTCCGTGTATGCCCATCCGTCTCTCTCAATTGTCATCTCAAGGCGCTCATACTTTCAAGAGTCTTTTTCATTTCACCAGATTGCTTACATCCACTTTGGGTACTGGAATCATGTCCTGTTCCACACACATATGAGCACATAGGGGTTTACCGCGCCCAGAATCGCGTTTCTTTGGACTGTTTCATATGCGGCCAGTGACATCCTCATTAGGACGTGAACCGATATAGAGAAGCCGACCGTCATGACATGCTCTCCTTCACAGCCACACCTATGGGATGCCACTTCATTCCAAAGGTCTCTGCCTTACAAAAGGTTTACACAGTTTCTTGAACTCACGAAGATTAGTTGTCGCTCTCGTTGACTCCGGTAGCATGTTGAACAAGTTGTATCCTCTGTAGAATAGCGAAGTCTGTGTGCACGATTTATTAAAATTCAGCAATCTGATATCTCTTGCCTAGTAAAATGTTGATGAACGTCTCTTCCGCACTGTACAGTTTTTGTCAAGTATTGTGGTGCCAATACGTTAACAACTTTAAAAATAAACTCTAATGTACTATACTCCACACGTTGCCTAATCGACATCCACTGCAGAGAGTCAAGCATCAAAATTCTTAGTGTCAATCTGTCACATCTAAGTATCGTCCTCATAGCTTTACTCTGTACGATCTGCATCCTCTTCCTTTGCTGGTTCGTGGCAAGAAACAGAATTGAAGCGCAGTAGTCAAAATGTGGTGCAATCAGCGTTTTGTAGACCATAATTTTGTTGTCAAACGATAGGTAGCGATTAATTCTGCACAGGGCACCCACTTCCGAGCAGCTTTCCGAATAGTGTAGTCCACGTGTTCCGCAAAAGAGAGCTTTTCGTCCAACATTACACCAAGGTACTTGATGGCATTAACCCGCTCGACCAATTCACCGTCGACAGATATTGTACAGTTACTTTCACTCCTTCTTGTTGTCACCACCATGTATTTTGTTTTGCTGACGTTCAGTTTCAGCTTCTTCCATTTCAGCCAATCTGCGAACACTGCCAGCTCGTTATTCATGATCTCGTAGCATTTTCTTCGAAAATAATCATCGGCTTCACCTTAAGAATACTATAATTACAAATGCCGACTCGGTCCTTACCAGAACCCAGTACAAACAAAAAAGGACCTGTTGAAAATAATTTTATGAGAAAAATGATTTGGGTTTTTGTAGATTATTAATGAATATGACCAACTAGTTAGAAAAGAGACCTAAAAATCTTGATAGAAGCTGCAACATTGGTAGAAGCTGAAAAATTCAAGTCATATATAATTATGACATCTTCTGTATTTTTTTTTAAGTTTTTCTTACTCTTGTCTAGTCCACAGTAATAAGTAATAAATTTATTAAAATATCGATTAAACTACGATGTAAAACACAGCTGAAAGGATCATCAAAACTCTGTTATGTACCTAAACAAACGCATTGTAACTTAATTATTCACAAATAAAACCGAATTGAATTGAATTGAATGATTATTACATTTATTTATTGTATTAGCTTTTGTCAGTATTTTCGTGAATATAAATTCAAAAAAATGAAAACCCATGGCGCAACTGGGGTGAATGGAATCTATAGTCTAAATATAGACAACACTTTTGAATGAATTCGTCAAACATATAATATATCAAATATTGTGCAAAGAAATATTAATAACCCAAATCATGGTAATATGGTTGTTAACCACTTCTCCAAAATGAGTCATGCAATATTTATCCTTGGTGCAGGCAAAGGCACCAGCCCAAAAATATGTAACTGTTGAAAATCCAAAGGGCACGTGAAACATATGCCACGCCATGAGTCTGCGATCAGCAGGGCAGCGAGTCAGACGTGCGTCCCTCCAACACCAAATAAGTGCTAAAAAGTGCAAAAAATGCCTCACGGCAAGAAAAAGAGGCGGTCCTCACCAGCAGGATCAGCAGATTTGAAGAAGCTAAAGAATGCCGAAGCGCTACCTGCAAAGCCAGGCAGTTTGAGCAAGGACGCTCAACATTCGTCTGGAAACCAGTTCGCTACCCTCCCTGTGGACGTGAGCGAGAAGGAAGAATTTGAACGACGGGAAAAGTTGCCACCCATTTTTGTGAAAACATCGTCATCGAATTCGGTGCGAAAGTGGCTGACCGGGTTTATCAAATCTGGTGCTTTACGAGCTTCCATTCGCTTGTGTGCTGATGGACTCAAAATTCTGCTACCTACCAGAAAGGATTACAACTACGTTCGGGATTTCCTGAACAACACAAAGATTGAATACTACAGCTATGACGATCCAGGTAAACGCCCCATGAAACAGGTCCTCCGTGGCCTGTACGACATGGACGTGAGTGTGCTGAAAGAAGAGCTCAAAACTCTTAAGTTGAACGTGATTGAAGTCTTCAAGATGACGAGACACAACAAGGACATCAAGTATCGTGATCAACTGTACCTGGTTCATATCGAGAAAGGATCGACAACGCCGTCTGAGCTGAAAGCAGTTCGGGCAATTTTCAACATCATCGTGACTTGGGAACGTTATCGTCCAGTGCACCGTGACGTGACACAGTGTTCGAACTGCTTGCAGTTTGGACATGGTGGAAGGAACTGTTTCATCAAGAGTCGTTGTGCAACCTGCGGAGGTGAGCACAAAACTCAAGCATGCGAAACAATCAACGAGAACATCGAAGCGAAATGCTTCAATTGCGGTGGCGACCATTCTACCAAGAATCGAAGCTGCCCAAAACGAGCTGAGTTTGTAAAAATTCGGCAGCAAGCGACGACGAGGCACCAACCAAATCGTCGCAAAACACCACCAGCATTCACGGACGTGGATTTTCCTGCTTTGGCGTCACCAGGAGCGGGATCTGCTCGAGTGGTTCCAAATCTGCAGCCATTGCCGTTGAATCAGCGGCAAAAAGTTGCAGAGAATACAACACCTCCTGGCTTCAGTCAGCAACCGAGGGAAAACCAACCAGCATCAACGGATGAAGGCAGTAGTGACCTGTTTTCACCACAAGAACTTCTGAACATTTTCATCGAGATGACAACAACACTGCGTGGTTGCAAAACTCGTGCGGAACAAGTAAGAACGCTTGGAGGATTTATCTTAAAATACAGTTCGTAGTTTACTCGTTCTAATGATTTTGAATATTTCAATGAATTTACTTTTTTTTAGTTTTAAGTTAGGATTAGTTGTTAAAGTGATTTTTTTCTTTTTTACCCAAATGTATTCGATTCAATGCAAAAATGTAAAACAATTTGAAGTAAATAAATGAATGTGAACAGTTAATAATAAAACGAAAAATACAACAAAGATGAAGAGCATTTAGCCATACCACTTAGAATGTAAATGAAATGTAATTATTATAAGAAAGTTCAATAAAGACATATTTAATTTCAAAAATATGCCACGCCATGAGAATGCGTATGAAACCAATGAAGTCAAATAAATTTAAGCTGAATAGAATATGAGACAGCTACCTAGAGAGAAAAACACATCCAAACAGAATCATCTTCCCACATTTTCGCCCATTTAAATCAATTACAAAACAATCTTCTCCAACTCAACTAAATAGGTTAGTAATCGTGAAATCTGGCTAAGCTTTTCCGCTAAACCGAATGACATTTACCGCCTGCTTGGTTTCACCATTACACACGCCTAATTAACTTTTGATGACAAACAATTCCTCGGATTAGGTGGCATGGCGATGCTCAAGTGCTTCTCACCACGATGATTACGGATGCTGTGACACATTTCGCCTGGCAGCATCCGTTGCTGCTGAAGAGGAGTTGAAGGCTGATGATGCCCGCTTCAAGGGTACTCAATAATTAATTTTTTCGCAGGTCTGCGGAGAATCCCGCCACCTAAAACCAAAGCCGTCGCTTTGAGGAAGGCTGTTGGTGAAAAGTTGAAACCATTCAACCAGATACCGGGTTGGGCTCCTTTTCATTATCGTCATCTCCATCATCATCATCATCATCGCCACCAGTTTCCGCACTAGTAATCTCCGGTTATGGGTCATGCTTGAAGAACGTGGATGTCGTTTAGTCTTTGGATTTGAACTCGAATCGATTGAATTTATAAATGAAAAATTCAATAACCCTTTGAAACCAATAAAGCTAATTCGTCAGCTAAAAGAGACATATCAATAAAACTCTCTTTAATTTTATTGTCGTTGCGTGCAATGTGATCTTTTTTAGGTACCTTCCATATAAATTCCGATGATCATAAACAAACAATCCGGCGTTCGCTGAAACCGCTTCTCTTCCCAGGACCTCGTGATTTATGGACATTCCCTCTACGCCACCACAACACCCCGGATCGTTTTACCACACTCGCCCAGCAGCGTCAGAGCTCTCTAATCGTCAGCCAGCCATCGCTGAGCTTTGATCCAAAGGATTCAGTGATGCAAGAGCGACGGGAAGTTCATTTATAATTAAATAATTTACGAGATTGCGCCTCTCAACACTAGGCCCTGAGAGAGGGAGCAGGAGAGTATATCGTATTACTATGAACATTCTCGTGATGGATATTCCGAACGGGGGCGCAGTATCGAGCACCATTCAGGCTGAGAAGGAGGTCTTTAGGGGAAAGAGCTGCTCTTCATAACAACACTCAGTTGCACAAAACTGCGGATTCTATTTTTTACTAATTAAAAAAATCTTATGAAACTTTTTGTTGAAACCTAGTTTTATGCTTCCTGAAATAATATTTAAGCCTTTACATTTCTTGGATTATTTTATTATTATGTAACATCACAGTAAGTTTAAAATTTTGGAAATATGAAGGAATCTAAAACCAGTTTTTATTGACTCGTTAAAGACAAGATTGTGTAGGTTATATTTTGTTTTATGTAAAATAGTCTTTTTTATGCAACTGAGTATCGACAGCATCCAGGGTATGCTACACTTTCGTTGCCAGGATGGTGGTGATTATGCTGATAGCATGCTGATGATGTTGCTCTTCCCCTTTCTTTCATTTCCTTCCTTAATTTAACCTTTACCGCCTCCCCCCCCACCCCCCCCCCCTTAAACCAAACTGGAAAGTACTTAAAAACAAACACAACCGGTGAACCCGCTCTGTCGATGATAGCTTGCGGCCCTGAATTAGACGCTTCTTCCAGGAGAGATTGTTCCAACTAGTGCCCCACCCCATCACGGTGCGGCTAATAAGCGGAGAGGTTTGCTGTTTTATAATGAATATCGGTAATTGACGGAATCGTTAACGCGATTGATGACGGTTTCTCGTGCCGGCCACGGCTGAATGACGCGACGCGATTTGATGATTGGTCGTTTGGGTCAGAGCTTCTCGATTCTGGTCGGATTGTGGCTCTTGCGGCTTACGGAAGGATGCGGATCGACGGGGTTGAATTAGGGATTGCGTGCTCGGAAAATATTTATTGGGTTTTCATTATGTAAGCATAAATCCACGATGTAATTATTGAACTTTTTGCTCCAAAGTTTGAAGGCGCGTGGTTCTGACCCTTAATAAAAAAGTAAATATTTTCGTTGTTCATAAAGGAAGCCCTCAACGATAGGGATTAATTCAGGGTTTGAATAAATATTTTCCTGGTACATGACTTTGCTGTCCGTTTGAAAACAGTCCGTATTTAACGTGGTGGTTATTACGACTTGAGAATGTTAAAAAAATCATATAAACTTATTTTTGCCTAAGAAATCGAGCCAGGGAGTGTCCTTAATGCCCTTAGGCAATATACACAATATGTGTTGCAACAACAACAAAAAATAATTAAAAAAAATATTGCTAGATTTGGTTTTGCAATTTAAAACAAATATCAAAACAAATTAAAAAACATTAACCTTGGGGTCCCCAGAAACACGTGCACTTTGAATTTTTCAAAAATATTTAGACAAGGCCGAAAAATTAACTTCTTAAATATGCATCCCAGTGACAACGACCATTTTGGTCGAAAATGAGTTAATTATGACGTTTTGCTATACTTAACAAACACTACAAAATGCTTTAACCCGATTTTGGGAATTCGCTTCCGTTTCCCGGAAATTGCATTACACCCTTGTGATATAGACCAATTTATCATCAAAATGATCGTGCCATCTTGTGACACGTCCAACAAAATGTTGGAAAATGTGGAATTGTTTCCTTATTTTTCACAAATTTGTGTTGATACATATTATTTTAAAACAATTCCTTCTTTTGGTTTTGACAATATAATGATTAAGAGCGAGTTTTTCACCAATGTGTAACAGGTCGTATCGAGGTGCTCCGATTTGGATGAAACTTTCAGGGTTTGTTTGTCTATACATGAGATGAACTCATGCCAAATATGAGCCCTCTACGACAAAGGGAAGTGGGGTAAAACGGGCTTTGAAGTTTGAGGTAGAAAAAACATAAAAAATCTTAAAATTGCTCGCATTTCCGGAAAACTTCATCAATTCCAACTCTCTTAGATGCATTCGAAAGGTCTTTTGAAGACCTTTAAAATGTGCTATAGACATCCAGGATTGGTTTGACTTTTTCTCTTAGCTTTTGCAAATTACTGTTAAAAATGGATTTTTTTAAAACCTTAATAACTTTTTGCAACAGCCTCCAACACCCATACTCCCATAGGTCAAAAGATAGGTAATTTCATGGACTATAAGCCTATGGTATTAACTTTTTGGCCAATCGTAGTTTTTCTCATAGTTTTTAGGTTTTTCTATAACAAACATTTTACAACGTTATTTTTTGCCCTGTAGGCCGCCACTGCGGCAATTTTTGGTCTCAATTTTGTCATATTCGGAATCCTCGGACAATTTCACGTAAGTTAGAAGTATTGGAGTTGTAAATTTGATTGGAAAAAATGCCATTTAAAATGAATTAAAATATTTTTTAACAATTTATTGAATTAGGGGTAAAACAGGTTTTCGCCTACTTGATACAGCATTTGACGTATTGATCCCAGGGTAAATAAGATCTGTTTCTTTTTTCAAAAATGTTTTATTTAATTATTTTTTAAATCAAAATTACAACTCCAATACTTCTAACTTACGTGAAATTGTCCGAGGATTCCGAATATGACAAAATTGAGACCAAAAAGTGCCGTCTTCTTGGCCTACAGGGCAAAAACTAACGTTGTAAAATGTTTGTTCTAGAAAAATCGTAAAACTATGAGAAAAACTGCGATTGGCCAAAAAGTTAATACCGTAGGCTTATAGTGCATGAAATTACCTATCTTTTGACCTGTGGGAGTATGGGTGTTGGAGGCTGTTGCAAAAAGTTATTAAGGTTTTAAAAAAATCAATTTTTAACAATAATTTGCAAAAGCTAAGAGAAATAGTCAAACCAATCCTGGATGTCTATAGCACATTTTGAAGGGCTTCAAAAGACCTTTCGAATGCATCTAAGAGAGTTGGAATTGATGAAGTTTTACGGAAATGCGAGCAATTTTAAGATTTTTTATGTTTTTTCGACCTCAAACTTCAAAGCCCGTTTTACCCCACTTCCCTTTGTCGTAGAGGGCTCATATTTGGCATGAGTTCATCTCATGTATAGACAAACAAACGCTGAAAGTTTCGTTCAAATCGGAGCACCTCGATACGACCTCTAGAACAAACCGAGCAATATTTACAAAAACTGCCTCTTAAGTTGAGCTTATTTCAGTTTTTTATAGGAATTCTTTGCATACTTGCGTAGTACATTTCTAGAGTTTTTCTTAAATAGGTCCTATAAACATATGAACAGTGTTCATTGAACACCCAGAACTGGGCATCGGCATACAAGAGGATAAAAAGTAACAAGGCTAAAACAACTGTCCCAATTCGCCCCATGTGTCCCGTTTCGCCCCAGATGACGGTATGTACTTTTTTATTTCGGATCTAAAAAACCAGAGGAAATTTGTGTCCAAACACATTAAATGTTGGTAAAGAGTGAGGAAAGCTGCAACCAAATAGGTGGATTAAGCTAGTTTTTAATATTAAGCTATGCGACCCAAAACTGGATTGAATAAAAAAAAACCCGGCCACAATCCGTTCAGCCAAAAAAGGCGAGAATATCCAGTGCAGTCTCCACACAAGCACCGACATTTTATTCTAAGTCAAAAAGAATAATTCTGCTAACTTGCTATCGACCTTATCGTTAAAAATCTGATTTTTCACCAAATCGCTAACGACTTCTCTCGCTTGCACGTTCTTTGAAAAATTGGTGTACTTCACTCAAAAACCCCGTTTCTTTTCAAAGGTCGCAAGGTGCTTTTATCTCGTGCCGAGAAGTACCATACATCAAAAAATGCCTTTTTGTCGGTACGAAATAAAAGTAAAAAAGTTAACGAGAAAAGCATAATGGCCCCCCTCAACAAAGTCAGATTGTGTTCGATTTTCGCGTCATGAATGGCTGTTTTTAAGAAAAGATGATGTTTTTCCTTTCAATCATGGCGCTGCCCTTGGGCCCCTTTTGGAAGGTTGGAAAGTGGGAAAAGTTAGCGCGCGCAATCTTTGCGGGTTGTTGGAGTCCCCCCCCCCCTTCCCCTCCCACTTAATGGTAGCGCCAGTCTCGCCACCATAGCTTTGATTTATAACCCATAAAAATTCGATAACATTATTTCGGCGGCGACGGTCGGTTGTGGCGTTTTGTACAGGTACACACTGTGTATAGTGATAAAGCATCCTGCTCTGCCACTGAACTGAAAAATGCCACGCTCATGGCCCTGAACAATCTACTTAGAGGAACGATATCTGTTGGAAACTCAGTGGAAGTATAACAATAAAAAAGGAAACTCCGGAAAATGGAGCATCAGCCACCATCAGTGAACCAGCAAACATAAAAAAGAATATAACATGCGAAATAGCGGACGTCACCACAGAAAAGGTGACTTATCTACTCGGATCTCTTCGGAGACATCTGCTCTGCTCTACTCGACGCTGATGCTGTTTACGGAAGTTGCTATTGAATGGAAATGAAAAATGCGAAAATGACACCAAACACTAGCGGCAGATCCAAGAGCTGCGTTTCGATTTTCGCTGCTGGCAGTTCGTTTGCCAAATTCCAGCTCTTTTTCCTTCGATTGCTTGTTCGGGGTTTGTGAGTTAAACCTCTACAGGTAAAGATATCAGCGGCAGTATGGCGTGCAAAATGAGATAGTTTTTCTTCTCCTTTGCAATTTGAGATACTTTTCACTTCGACAGATTTTGTTTTCCTCAAAGACGATTGAAAATAAAACTTGTGCAATTCTTTTCTTTGAACCACCCAGAAACTTATCTTGTGATTGTGTTTGCCCTTTTCTGAAAAATAAACTGAATGAAGATTGTTTTAAAAGACTTTATCTGAAAATGTTGTACTGTAAGAATTGGAAGGTTTAGATTGCACTTTTTATTTCAACCATTACAGTTTCTTCGCGGCCTCGCCCAACTGCATCAGCAACATCGGCCAAGGTCACGTATCTACTATCATTATGTACATATTTCTGCTACCGTGCGATAAGCATTAAATTTATACTGCTCACAGCCTCACCTTGCCTTCCAGCTCAACAACAGAGATGCTGCGGCCCTGCACTATCGTTGCTTGTTAAACTTTGTGTAAACATAGCCTAACAAGCGATGGGAAACCAAGGAAACGATACAGTTTCATGGTGCGGTGTGTTTGCAGTAAAAAAGTATTTATTTTAAGTTGTTTATTTCTGCTTTCAATTTTCTTACTGAGCCCTTATAGGACTCGAAAAAAAGATAACACATATTTGCTGAACAATCATGTTAAATTTATAGTTTTAGAAAGTAGAAAGTAGTCCTTATAAAATCTGTATTCGATGTAAAAGCTCTAACTAAAAAGCAGTTTGGAAAAAAAAACCAAATGATTGAATTTGTTTCCACTAGCCTAAGATGGTTCCTTACGCCATTACCTTAAAAAAATTTTTGCAGATACCATGAAGAAATTTCCTTATCACCTCAACAAAAAAGTTGGAACATTCGCACTTTTTGGTGTTTGTAACACTACACAGCAAAATTAATATTACACACTGCATGTACGATTTTTGCAAACACAAAAAAGTTGCAACCGACGTGATTCAAACCCAGCACCAACAGTAAGGACTGGCGCCTTAGCCCACTCGGCCATCAGACCAATTTAATGTTGAAAAAGATAAACGCATATATGGGCTTGACATTTCGGTCAAGTAGGTTTCCCATACTGATGGGTTACACATTTAAGGGTGTAAAATTACATGAAATTGAAAAAAAATAATGCAATATTTATTTCACACCCAGGCCTTTTACACGCAGTGGGATTACTACTTTTTCAACTGTGTAGTAACGAAATCCAGTCTGCAATCTGATCACCCTCCGTCTCCAAGCGAAGCATATATCAGCTTGCAAAGACCCTAAGAGGCAACCAAATTTGGTCAATTTGAAAATGCTTAATAAATATTAGTTTGATAAATAAAAGGTAAAACATAACAAACTTTTTTCTAGAAACTCCAACCGTGTCCCACTTTGTTATGATGTGTATTCTTAGTGTTGCATTGCTATACACACTGGTAATTTTCTTCGGTAAAGTTCTGCAAGAAAACCAGCAAGTGGTCACACCTGATATCCTGAATTGCCAAACATGCCTTTGTACCTGGTACTTACCTTTTCACCACTATCCGACGGCAGGTAAAATACCAGTATCGTTAGAAAACTGATGCCCATGCAAGGGATAATTAAGTTTACGGTATAAAACAGTGTTTTGCGACGCATAGTTATGTTGAAGGTGATATCAAGATACGGTTCGTCACAACATGTGTAGAATTTTTCATTTCTGTTCCAGGAGCCAAAGCGGCATTTTGAATTGTGAACGATGTCCGGGGGAAAGAAGAGCGCGGCATGTTACACCCAGAAAGGTGTCACGGATGTTCCGAGAGAGGTGACACGGTCACGGTTGTAGGTGTTTTGTCGTTGATGATGTACGGCACGTTCCGGATCCATCGCCATTCCAACCATTCAGTCAGGCCCAGTTCACATTCAGAGGGAGTGAAAGGAAGGACGACAAGTCGGTTGCGTTCGCAGAATTGGTAAACATGAAAATGGAAGAGCACATAAAGATCGACTTTTTTAGTAGAATAAAAGGCAGCTCAACGTGGACGTGCAACACTGACTGTCTGAAGAGAAGGAGCCTCGTCCAAATTTGATAAAATTCAATTTAAATAATTTGCTACGACTCAGCGAGTGGCAAATCGTGTTAACAATTTGCCGAATGTCTGTCACTTCTCTTCTTCGTTTGACAAACAAAGCCGTTATGGAAGGTTTTATTGGACATCCTTTTCTCATGAACATCTGAAAAATTATTCTTGCAGAAACATAATAAAAAAACACCTTTAAATTTTTTAAATTATTAAAAAAGACCTACCTCACTGCAGGAACTTCGAGGATATCCCACTCAACCGAGGTGTAGAATTCGGACAAATCCACACCCACCTCCACCACGTTAGTGTCGTTAACTTCATCGATGTGACGAAGATCTACCTGTAAGTATGGAAGAAGAAAAAGGGTGGTCAGGGTTCAATATAGTTAATGGTGACGATTGGGACTTTCAAAAATGAATGGCAGCGATGTGTGTGGTTTGCTGGAAGTATTGGATTCTTCAGGGATTGTTGGAGTTATGGATATAAGTTATTGGACTCAAAGGGTTTACAAAATAATTTGATAATTTATTGAACAATAAGTGTAATCTTTGTTTCAGGATCAAGTACCTAAATTCATAAAAAAAACTTGGAAGATGAAGAAGACAACAGCTTCCTTGTTTGTTGTGTATCCTTAATATTTCAAAGATTTGTACACAGCTAAAAAGTAGTAATCTAGCTGCGTGTAAAAGGCCTGGGTGTAAAATAAATATTGCATAATTTTATGCAATTTTATGTGATTTTACACCCTTATATATGTAGCCCATTAGTATGGGAAACCTACTTAACCGAAATATCAAGCTCATATATGCGTTTATCCTTACAGCTTTTCATCGGTCTAATGGCCGAGTGGACTAAGGCGCCAGTCCTTACTGTTGGTGCTGAGTTTGAATCCCGTCGGTGGCAACTTTTTTTTTGTGTTTGCAAACATTGTACATGCAGTGTGTAATATTAAGTGTTTATTTTGACGAAGGTGATGTGCATGCTTTGCCATGCGATTTTACCATCGGATTTTTTGCTGTGTACCTAAAGTTTAAAACAGCTACATGTCTCATTATTGCCAAATTAAGTATAAATTCAATAAAAATCATCGTAATTGAAGGACGCAACTTTTGGTACCGTCATCAGGGGTGACATTGGGTCTGGGGGGTGAGATTGGGTCATACAAATTTCAGCATTTTTGTATGACCCAATCTCACCCCCCAGACCCAATGTCACCCCTGATGACGGTACTCAAACAAGTATATTTCATTAAAAAAAATTGTAGAACAATGCATGAAACAACAAGTTAATTTGCTAACAATTGAACTTGTATCACTTAGATACACCAGATTAGAATGTATTTGAAACGTTTCTTTCATTTTAAGATTAAATAATAATATTTTACTGAAAAATTGATCGTTTTTACGAAAAAAAATACTTAGATGATAAATAGTAAATTTTCATAATATCACAATATTTTGAATGGACAATTTTTTTAACAATTGCTTAAAAGTACTTTTATGTATTTGCGGTCTGGGGCAACTGCGCCAAATCGCACCGTAAGCGACTCCAGGTGAAGCAGAACAAGCTGCTCAAGATGGTGCACACCTTGGACCCGTGGTACCCGACCGACGATCTACACGAGCTGGCCGGCGTCGACACTATCGACGCGAGCATCGAAAAGGCAACGAGAACCTTCAGGACTTCCTGTGGGATGTCAACGAATCCGCTCATCGAAGCACTCCTCCGTCAACAACTGTGATATTAGTCTTAAGCCAAACATAGATCTAGGGTTTTTTCTCAAAATTTATTTTCCCTAAAAGAGCACGCAGCTAGCAACATCTAAACTTAGAAACATGTACCCTCCCTGTAAAGGCTTAAGAATTGATCTCAGTTGAAAGGTTCTCCAAATCTCTGAATTGCAAATGTAACATCCTGGAGCAGAACTGTTAAATTCTAATAAACACCAATTGAATTGAAATTGAATAATTGTTGAAAGTCTTTGGTAGGGACACTACTGATCTAGGAAAATATCATTTTGATAAATTGAGCCTTAAAACGACACCAATCCTTATTTTGTACTTTCCAAATATTATAAGAAAACAGAGGATTTGAAAAAAACTTCATTAAATCTTCTGCCCCGTGGCGTTTACGTCGTTTTGGCGGTTATGTGGTAGTAGAATTAACTAATTGCATTGCTAGCAACAATTCCTCATACTGGAAATAATCAAAATTGTAAAAATTAAAGTCGTACGAACGATTGTTCCTCTTGCCCCATATGGTCATCTTGCCCCATCTTCCCCTAGCCAGTTGCATTCGGCGGGAAAAGAGCGGCCGTGGCTGACTGGTTACGGTGTTCGCTTTGTAAGCGAATGGTCTGCTCCCAATGAGAAAGCTTAAGTCTTAGAAATACTTAAAATACTGAAGATGCACGAAAAATCAAAGTCGCTCGAGGTGGGGTTCGATCCTATGGATTGGTAAGCAAAAATGCTAACCACTACGCCATCACGGCTTGGTGAGCTATGACTGGAATTAGGAATACTGTTACTACCAACTAAATACGCGCTGGGTCTTTGTTCATTTGACAAGGTTCCAGAAGGTCTAAATAACGTTTGATTCAGATTGATGCAAACGTTATTTAGGGCGGGGCTTGTCGATTCAAGCTGAGGTACATCGCGCTCGGTTACACGGAGAAAAAAAAGTTCTCAAAATCGTGAACAAGCGTTCATGAAAATGAGAACCACCACCACCACCACTTTGTTCGAGGTTCCCATTTTCATGAACGCTTGTTCACGATTTTGGGAACTCTTTTTTCTCCGTGTAGCCAGCGTAAAAATGGGCACCGAAGCCCGGCAGAGCTTACACCATCCAAATGCCTTTGCGAGTTAATTGCATGTATAGAATGTTAAAAAATATTTAAAAAAACATGGAAACAACTCAATTTGTAAGAATCAACCACCCAGTTGCATTCGACGGGAAATTATTCGTTATGGTTGCTGACCACCGGGTATTTTTTTATTTTTCGGAGATGGTTTTCAGCAATTGAGGTGCTTGAAAACATTTTTTTTTTGAATTTATATTTATTTTGATTTTCTCTTCCATGTACATTCATTCAGTTAAAATATTATTGAGTGTCCAATCACAATCGATGACTTTTCACCTCAATTTTAAATACAAGCAACTTTCATTTATTCATGAAATATTGTAGCTTTCGCTATTCAGTGATTTCAAATGTAGGAGGTCCTACATGTACAAAAGGGAAAAGGGATACCTTAAAACTAACTTACAAACTATATAAAGAGCGGATCAATGCAGCTGAAGACTGCAATGATTTTTGTCGAAATGCATCAATTATCTTATTGGACATAACATCCAAAGTGTCAACTTCGGCTAATTGATGAAGTTCACTGGTGCTGAACCAGGGAGGAAGTTTCAGAATCATTTTCAGAATTTTGTTCTGAATCCTCTGAAGTTTTTTCTTCCTGGTTAAGCAACAGCTTGTCCAGATCGGCACAGCATAAAGCATGGCAGGTCTGAAAATTTGTTTATAAATTAACAGTTTATTCTTGAGACAAAGTCTAGAATTCCTGTTTATAAGTGGATTCAAACATTTAATATATTTGTTACATTTAACCTGGATACTTTCAATGTGATCCTTGTAAGTAAGGTTTTTGTCAAAAGCATGTCCAAGATATTTCACTTGATCCTCCCACTTTAAATTTACCTCATTCATCCCTATAATGTGATGACTTTTTGGTTTAAGAAAATCAGCCCTTGGTTTGTGAGGGAAAATAATAAGTTGAGTTTTTGCAGCATTTGGAGTAATTTTCCATTCTTTCAAATAAGAATTGAAAATATCCAAGCTTTTTGTAATCTTCTTGTGTTGACACGAAGGCTTCTACCTTTGGCGGAGATGCTTGTATCATCAGCAAAAAGTGATTTCTGACATCCTGGGGGCAAATCAGGCAAGTCAGAAGTAAAAATATTGTATAAAATTGGACCCAAAATGCTTCCTTGAGGGACGCCGGCACGTACAGGTAGTTGATCAGATTTGCTATTCTGATAACATACCTGCAGAGTACGATCCGTCAAATAATTTTGGATAATTTTCACGATATAAATCGGAAAATTAAACCTTTTTAATTTCGCAATCAAACCTTTATGCCAAACACTGTCAAATGCTTTTTCTATGTATAGAAGAGCAGCGCCAGTAGAATAGCCCTCAGATTTGTTGCTTCGAATCAAATTCGAAACTCTCAACAACTGATGAGTAGTTGTTTGCCCAAGGCGAAATCCAAACTGCTCATCAGCGAAATTTGATTTTTCATTAATGTGCGTCATCATTCTATTAAGAATTATTCTTTCGAATAATTTACTAATAGATGAAAGCAAACTAATGGGCCGATAGCTTGAGGCTTCAGCAGGATTTTTATCCGGTTTCAAAATCGGAACTACTTTGGCATTTTTCCAACTACTGGGAAAGTATGCCAAATCAAAACATTTGTTGCAAATTTTGACCAAGCTACTTGAAGTTGCTTCAGGTAATTTTTTAATTAAAATGTAAAAAATGCCATCCTCACCAGGGGCTTTCATATTCTTAAATTTTTTGATAATAGATTTTATTTCATTCTGATCTGTATTAAAAACTTCATCTGATGAAAATTCTTGATCAACAATATTCTGAAATTCTATTGAAATTTGATTTTCAATAGGACTCAAAACATTTAAGTTGATATTATGAGCACTCTCAAACTGCTGAGCAAGTTTTTGAGCTTTCTCCCCATTAGTTTATAGTATATTATCACCATCTTTTAAAGAAGGGAGTGGTTTTTGAGGTTTCTTAAGAACCTTTGAAAGTTTCCAAAAAGGTTTGGAATAAGGTTTAATTTGTTCGACATCCCTTGCGAACTTTTCATTTTGCAGGAGAGTGAATCTGTGGTCAATAACCTTTTGCAAATCTTTTTGAATTCGCTTCAGTGCAGGATCACGAGAACGTTGATACTGTCTTCGGCGAACATTTTTCAGACGAATCAGAAGCTGAAGATCGTCATCAATAATGGGAGAATCAAATTTGACTTGGACTTTAGGAATAGCAATATTCCTTGCATCCAAAATTGCATTAGTTAAAGATTCCAAGGCTGAATCAATATCAGCTTTGGTTTCTAAAACAAAATCATGATTTAAATTATTCTCAATATGATGCTGATACCTGTCCCAATTAGCTTTGTGGTAATTAAACACAGAACTATTGGGTCTGGTAACTGCTTCATGAGAAAGTGAAAAAGTTACTGGAAGGTGATCAGAATCGAAATCAGCATGAGTCACTAAAGGACCACAATACTGTCTTTGATTTGTCAAAACCAAATCAATTGTTGATGGATTTCTAACAGAAGAAAAGCAAGTTGGCCCATTCGGGTATAAAACCGAATAAAGACCAGAAGAGCAATCTCTGAATAGAATTTTACCATTGGAATTTACTTTTGAATTATTCCAAGATTGGTGTTTGGCATTAAAATCACCGATGGTCAAAAATCGAGATCTATGCCGAGTAAGTTTATTCAAATCCCCTTTGAAATAATTTTTATTTTCCCCAGTGCATTGGAAAGGCAAATATGCAGCTGCAATCATAATTTTCCCAAAAGAAGTTTCAAGTTCAATGCCCAAACTTTCAATAACTTTTAACTTAAAGTCACGTAACGTGCTATAAGTCATACTACGGTGGATAACTATTGCAACTCCACCGCCATTTCGATTCATTCTGTTATTGGTTATAACTTTATAATCTGGATCACTTTTCAAATAAGTGCCAGTTTTTAAAAATGTTTCGGTTATAACAACAACATGCACGTTATGAACTTGTAAAAAGTTGAAAAATTAATTTCCTTTCGCTTTTAAGGAGCGAGCATTAAAATTCATAATGTTGATGGAATTACTTAGATCCATGATTAAACTTCAGGGTAAGAACAACATCATTCGCAAATTTTAATCCAATCTGGATAGCTTCTATCATGGATGTAGCATTACTCATTGTTTGAATCAAACCAAACAGTGAGTTTTGCAAAAAAGTCATTTTTTCAAACGTAACATCGCCGAGATCAGAAGATCCCAAAGCGTTGCCAGCAGAAACATTTTCAAATGAAATTTGAGGTACCTGCCCAATTTCAGGAATATTGGTAGAGGATTTAAAATTCGTGGATGAACCCGAACCCGAAACGACGTTGGCATAAGAAATACCATTAGTGTTACCTAACTTTTCCACGGTAGGGGTATTTCTAGCATTGTTCGAGTGAGACAGCACGAACGTTTGATTTAAAGATGCAGGTACAACCTGACTTTGAGAAAATTTCGGTTTGGATTTCGGCTGATGCTTAGCACGAGAATCCAAAACCTTTTTTCTGATGGGGCAATCCCAGAAATTTGATTTGTGATTTCCACCACAATTTGCACATTTAAATTGGGTGACTTCTTTCACGGGACAATTGTCCTTGTCGTGAGAAGAATCCCCGCAAACCATGCATTTTGGAACCATGGCGCAATGATCAGTACCGTGACCGAATGCCTGGCAACGCCGGCACTGGATCAGATTCTGACCATTACCGCCATGTTTCTTAAAATGCTCCCACTTCACCCGTACATGGAACAAAAACTGAACTTTGTCCAAAAGTTTCAAATTGTTGATTTCATTTCTGTTGAAATGAATCAGATAAAATTGTGAAGTCAAACCAAAGCGAGAAATATTCACGTTTGATTTTTTCTTCATTGGTATTACTTGGGATGGGGCAAAGCCAAGTAACACCTTAAGTTCGTTTTTGATCTCATCCACCGACAAGTCGTTGGAGAGACCTTTCAGGACCGCCTTGAATGGGCGAGCATTCTTGGTCTCATACGTGTAGAAATTGTGTTTGTGGTTTTTCAAATAACCAACAAAAGTTTGGTGATCTTGTAAAGATTCCGTCAACAAGCGACATTCTCCTCTTCGACCAAGCTGGAACGAAACCTTCAAATTGCAAGTTTCCTTGCAATTCTTCAGTTGCGTTCGAAAGCTGGCCAAATCGGAGACGGAAGTCACTACAATTGGCGGAGCCTTTACTCGTTTCTCGACGGCAGTAGGCTCAGTACGAGGAGAAGGATCCTTGTCAACAGTTTCGGATAAAACACCGAAACTGTTTGTCAATGGAATCGGATGATTGACCTCACTTTCAGAATCAGAATCAGACCTCAGAAGAGGCTGTTTTCTTTTTCTGTTTCCGTTAGCCGGTTTAGCGTTCAAACGCTTCACCGACGTAACGATCAAATCTTCAGAAGATTTGCGTTTACCTTTGTTTTGACACATTTTGCAATCAAAGTTCTCTTAAAAAGATGGCTTCGTTTGTAAAATACAACAAAATTTCAGGTGGGGTTAGTCTTGAAAAGACTGTTTAGAATTTGGAAAATAACTCAGGTAGTCTTTAAAAAGACTGTGAATTTTGTTTGAAATAACTCTGAGCTTAGGTAGTAAAAAATACCGCAGCTCTAGTGTCCGTTCACCTCGAAGGTTCGCAAGACACTGTGCTTGAAAACATGATAATCGGTTAACAATTGCGTCGAAAATGAAGTTTATATTTTTTTATATATTTTGTAAAAGTTGGTTGTAGAAAATTAATCCAATTACAACATGAATTTGGCCATTAAATTAAGTTTTAAAATTATTGCACTGGTATACCAGCCCGGAGAATGCGTCTATTACATTTGAATGAATTCAATAACATTGAGTAATAGTTTTCAATAAAAAATTGTTTAAGTAACAATATCTAGATATAAATTTCTTAGAGGTTTCTTTCTTCATGTTGAAATAGTTTTCCACATCTGCAAATAATAATTATTTTTTAGAGCTTGTTGGAACTTGGAACTGTAATGTTTTTTTTTTGATTCTTACTGATTGACAATTCCAATGTTTTTTTGATCTGTCTATGTCGTACATGGTCTAAGTGGAATCAACTTGTTAGGGAGGGTTCTTTTACTACGTATCGCAGGGAGGGAGAGGGTATCGGGATGTTTTAGGAAATGTTGCGAAATTCTGTGGAGGGAAAAAAGAACGCTCCCCTCCTATATTTTTTTCCAAAAGTAAAAAGAAGGAAAGTCTCGACCAAATTTCCCGGAAAATCCGGGGCTAAAAAATTCCTTCTCGTCATCCTCTACCTGAACACCTGAACTTTTATGCAATACTGAAAACCTCTAATCGGTAAAATTTGGTGACAGTGATACACTTAAATTGTTTTTCTAAATATTTTCAACCACTCAATTTTTGTGTAATGTGGACCCATTTTTTAAGTATGTGCAGGAAGTAGTGCGTCCATCCCGGGAATTCCCGGGACAAAAATCCCGGGATTTTTCTTAAACCGGGAATTCCCGAATCCCGGGATTTTTTATAATTTGTCCCGGGAATTCCCGAAATTGAAAAAAAAACAAACTTTGGTCTGAAAATTCAGATTTGGTTGTAGAAAGAGATGAACAATTGAATACATAGTAATCGATACGAATTTTATAGCATTAAAATTTGTATTCAGCATTAATTTAGCTTGTAAAAGAAATTTTTTAAAATTTTCGTTTACAGTTCCGCAAAATGCTTAGCGCTTCAAATATTTTTTATTTAATTTTATAGATTTTTTAAAGTCAGTCTGAGTATTATATTTACATATGGTTAGGATTTTAAATTAAAAAAATCCTATTGAACTATTTTTCATCAAATACTCGCATCTGGGGCAAATCAGGACAAATGTAACGAATTAGCTGGTCAAGCCATTTTTTTGCAAAATGTTTTGAATGACTTCGGTTAAAACAGGAACATATTTCTGGAGTTTTTTTTAAAGTCCAATAAACCAAATTTTTAGTTTTGGAAAAAAACACCCAAAAAGCAAAAACTAGAAATTTGGTTTATTGGACCTTTTCAAAAAAAACCTTAAAATTTCTAGGCATGTCATATAAAACATATATAAAAGAAATATATTCTTTTATAACACTTATTTAATTTGAATCACATTTGGATTCAAAATTGTAGTTCATTGAAAATCCAAAGCACAACAAAGAACAAAAAAAAAACATTTTTTTATTTCTTTTAAGCTATTTAAAAACTTTCGTCCTTGTTAAGATTGAAGTGTAGGTTGCCACCAATTAATATTATTCAGCTTATTCTATGATTTTAAGCTTGAAAACATATCAAATATTATGAAAACATTGATTTTATGGCAGATTTGAATATTTCCCGGGATCCCGGGAATTCCCGGGATTTCAAAAATATTTTTCCCGTTTCCCGGGAAATTCAAAACCCGGGAAAATTGGACGCCCTAGCAGGAAGGCTACCCAAACTCTAAGCACTAGTTTGAGGTACAGTGACTGAAAAGTTTTAAATTGGCTCAAAATAAATTTAAAAAATATTTCCAATAAAGCTTCTTGACCGAGTCACTTAGCCTACGCTTCCGCCTCGTAAGCGGTAGATCCGGGTTAAAACTTCGGCTCGGACCAACACATTTGGTGATCGTTTCTCTTCTGGATTCGATTGCTTTGAAAAATATTTGGAAACATAAATAAATTCTGCCACCCT
The DNA here is from genome assembly GCF_016801865.2 of Culex pipiens pallens. NCBI lineage: Eukaryota > Metazoa > Arthropoda > Insecta > Diptera > Culicidae > Culex > Culex pipiens. The sequence goes on along the minus strand of NC_068937.1, from coordinate 62,725,442 downwards.
GGTTTACGATACTTGTACAAACTCTGGTTTGAATATTTTTGCCTTTTTTACTAAAGAAAGGTATAGGTTTTACTTTAAGCCAGGACGTCATTTCCATCTTCGTAAATATGTCGATTCAGCATGAATTTTAAGCGGAAAAATCGCCAAAAAATCACACTGCATCGATTTTCGACGCTCTATCGATTCACCTTGACAGAACTCGTCTATCTCGAACCCTCGAATTTTGAGAAAATAAATTCCGTGGAGGTCGAGTGATGTTCGTATGTGGTAAAATTTTGCAAAATTTTGTGTCGCGCCGTTCTCAGCTCCCATATATCCGATTTCGATTCTTCTAAATGCAGATGAAAGCTAGTGTGCTGAACCTGGGCGAGTTGCCGCGCAAATTTCGAAATATCCATCTGTTTTCGGATGCGGCCAGACTTTTCAACAAAATACACAGTTTTCAAATGAAAATATGGTCAAATTTTTTCATTTTCATATATTTTATTTATCTCAAAAATTGCATTTTTCGAGCCCTACAACCTCCCAAATTTTCATCCAGATTTATAATATGGTTCTGGAGTTAGAGCCGTTTGATTGACCTACCATAAGAAAAAAAATCCCTAAAAAAAGGTAAAAGCCCACCTGGTGACCTTCGCCAACATTTTTCATTTCTGATTTTATTCGAAATTTCTTGCTACATTCATAGTACAGACCATGAGTGAGCATCTGAAACAAATTCGACATCGATCGACAATCCCGATCAATTTTTAGAACGATTTACTTTTTGCCTTTCTTACTAAAGAAAGGTATAGGTTTTACTTTAAGCCAGGACGTCATTTCCATCTTCGTAAATATGTCGATTCAGCATGAATTTTAAGCGGAAAAATCGCCAAAAAATCACACTGCATCGATTTTCGACGCCAAGTCGACAAGTTGTCAAGTTGAGCTTCGAATACTGGCGCGAGAATGCTGGCGCATCTATTTTGTGGCTCGATTTATACTCATTTTGTAGTAACTTGTCTACCGATGTTTCCTTCAATATGTAAGATATCGTAGCTTTTCGGTTTCTTTTGCCCTGTCTGTTTTTGCATAACTGTCCAATGTTTATGCAAAAACCTTTGTGACATAGGACATTCATCTGGCTACAATCAACTTGTTTCCCGTGCGCTACTAAAATCGCCTAAATGTTGACTTCATTTTCGTAAGTTTATTTAACAGGGTTCATTGGATTCCAATAGGAGCTTTCTAAGCTTTTCATCGTTTATATCGTTTTCAAAGTGTTCAATGCTGGCGACTCCAATGGCTTTCTTCCTAAGTTTCTCGCGATTGAGTGTGTAGTGGTGCGGTTGTTAAAAATAGCTATCTCTGACTCTGTCACTCTCGTAGATGCTGAAACCGTGGTGTGCGTTGTTGGGAAGCTTGCTATGATCGCGTTTGTCATAATCGCTTGTTTGATTAGAAACGTACAAACATATTGTACGATTAAAAATATTCTTTTGGTGAAAATTGCGTTTTTTATTTCTTTTGGAAATCATATCATTCATAATACTCATAATATCATCATAATACTTTGCTTTCATCATAAGACTTTCTTTTGTGCTGACGTTGTAAATAAACAAAGTTGATGTTATTAATTGAAAGAAGTTCTACCATTGTTATATTCTTTAGTAAGAAAGGATCTTTCTCACCCCAGGTGGGATTAAATCGGGTTTTTAAATCTTCAAAATATATATTTTCAACCGTTCAAACTACAATTATGTGACGTTTGATGAACAACTGGCTGAGATTTGATGATTATAAGTTTGAAATAAAAGTTTGAAATTTAATTATCTTTAATTAAAAAAAACTTGATTTTAAGATCTGACTTCATCATGCACACGGAATTTGGTCGATTAAATCTAGTGATGTATAGTGGCACCCGTAAATTAACTCGAAATGGAAAACTCTAATAAAATAAGTTTGTGAAAAAATTCGAAGTGATGGCAAGACCAATTTTGCTTGTAAAAAGCCCCTTAAGTTGTATGATATTAAGTGCATTTGGACGAACATCTTCAAAAAAAAAAAAAAAAAAATCAACTCATCCAGTCTCCCCAGCCATTGTAATGCACTATCGAGGACTAAAAGAAAATGGCAACGAATCACGGTTCAGCATGTCGAATGTCAACACCTCTGGCATGGACTGCTGCTGGCGCGTCTAGCAAATAGGAACGTGACGACAAGGAAATGCTTCTCGTCATCACCGCCTGCCCCACCAGTCAAAAAACGACAATCAAATTTCAGTTCAGCGCCTTCTTGAGTTCAGTTCAACAGCACGCCTGCAACAGCCCGACCGAAGGAGAGGATTTCTTAGTGGCGGACTCGGGGAAAGTGAATCCAGTACCAAAGTCCCGTTTTCGTTCGTTCGCCGTCACGGTGGGCTGGCTGTGAAAGTGGGCGTTGTCGGGGTCAAGTTGAGATGTAGTGTCCGTTGCCCGTTCCATGGGCACACCAAAGACGACGCCGGCCTCTCATAAAAAGCAAGCTTATGGAACGGACGTAATGTGGACCCGGAGCCGGAAATGGTGTGACAATAAAAATCACGTCACCAGATTGCGAAGTGGCGGAAAGAAGCGACCTCTTCGGTTTGCTTGGTGCTTGGTTTTTCCATTTATTCAAGAGGAAAAACTGCCAAAATCAAACATCCGACGCTGTGAGGAGTCTGTGTTGTGATTTTTATTTCGTCCTCATTCATCGCTCTCGTTATTGCATTTTCACTTTAGTGGAAATTCCTTTCTGTGGCGGCGCTCTGGTTCTTACTCGGTGCCAAAAGTTTTACCACCCTCGTAAAGGTAAGTAGGTTCTCCAGTAGGTACTCTGTTCTTTAGGATGGGTAGATGAAACGTAGCGAAGATGATAATGTTTTCTTGATGAGGGAGGTGCCAATTATGCCCACTTTTGCTAGTCTTTTTTGCATGTCCTCGAAGAATCACTTAGCGTTCGCATCATTATTTTTTCAAGCTTCTAATTGAGTCACGGATAATCTCAGTAAAATATTTCTCTATCGACATGTGCAAGTAACATTCCTTCAGGATTCTGTTGACTCGTACACGTTAAAAAGACTTTTGAATAAACATGATTTTACGTGTTTTTAAGTTGTGTACATGCAGTGGCTAATATTAGGTGACAAAGGTGATGTGCATGGTTTGCATGTGAATTACCATCGCTTTTTTTGCTGTGAAGCTAATAAACCGATTTTGAAAACCTTCAGGCGAAAATAAAATCAAATATGACTGTACTTTGTTATATATCGAATTCAGCCGCGAAAAAAGTCTCCGATACAGTTTCAATTTAATAAAGCCTTTATTGATGAGATTATTTATATTTTTCCACCGATATTGCGTGATATTTGGAGCCCACTCGTCACAATCGTTGCCCTTTTCACTTGCTGGAAGATGATGCTGAAATGCCAGCATACCAACACCGCCAGTTCATTCCATTGCCTCCTTTTCCCTAGTTTTCCACCCACCGAAGGCACGTGCCCGCCACGCGGGAGCGATCGCTTGGAAACTGTGCGATGTGTGCAGACACGATTCAGCTTGTCTGGCAGGAAATTAATTTTCAGCTTGAACTGCACAGATAAAATCGAAATATTTTGTTTTTTTTTTTATCACAATCTATGCATCGAATTGACTTTTACAGTACTTGTTTCATTACCAGGGCTGCGGAGTCGGGTCATGTTTCAAGCGAGTCCGACTCCGACTCCGGCTTTCTGAGATTAGACGACTCCAACTCCGACTCCGGCTCCGGCTTTCAGTCCCAACCGACTCCGACTCCGACTCCTACTCCGGCCTACCAACTCTAGCCGACTCCGACTCCGACTCCAGCCTTCTACAAATTGTTGGCTCCGACTCCGACTCCGACTCCACATATTTTGAAATGTTTTAAAAGTTTGTTAACTATTGTTTTGAAAACATTGATAAATAGGATTATTTAAATTTTTATTTAATTCTCAAGGAAGAATCAATGGAAATAAAGTTTCTAGGTAACAAGTTTTTTTATACGTTGTTGAAACAGAATTAAAAAAATATCTCCAGTTTTGAGGGTATTTTCAGAAGAACAGTTTTGTAATTAAATTGGGTTTTATTTACTTAATTGAATAATGCCTTCATAAGTGCAGTGCTTCTTGGGACGCGCAGTCTTGTTTTTTCGCGATAATTTTCGTCTCTTTTGTGTCGCTGTTTGTGTGCATGGGGTGATTGGTCATTATAATTGAATAATGCCTTCATAAGTGCAGTGCTTCTTGGGACGCGCAGTCTTGTTTTTTCGCGATAATTTTCGTCTCTTTTGTGTCGCTGTTTGTGTGCATGGGGTGATTGGTCATAATAATTGAATAATGCCTTCATAAGTGCATTGCTTCTGGGGACGCGCAGTCTTGTTTTTTCGCGATAATTTTCGTCTCTTTTGTGTCGCTGTTTGTGTGCATGGGGTGATTGGTCATAATAATTGAATAATGCCTTCATAAGTGCATTGCTTCTGGGGACGCGCAGTCTTGTTTTTTCGCGATAATTTTCGTCTCTTTTGTGTCGCTGTTTGTGTGCATGGGGTGATTGGTCATTATAATTGAATAATGCCTTCATAAGTGCAGTGCTTCTGGGGACGCGCAGTCTTGTTTTATCGCGATAATTTTCGTCTCTTTTGTGTCGCTGTTTGTGTGCATGGGGTGATTGGTCATTATAATTGAATAATGCCTTCATAAGTGCAGTGCTTCTGGGGACGCGCAGTCTTGTTTTTTCGCGATAATTTTCGTCTCTTTTGTGTCGCTGTTTGTGTGCATGGGGTGATTGGTCATAATAATTGAATAATGCCTTCATAAGTGCAGTGCTTCTTGGGACGCGCAGTCTTGTTTTTTCGCGATAATTTTCGTCTCTTTTGTGTCGCTGTTTGTGTGCATGGGGTGATTGGTCATTATAATTAAATAATGCCTTCATAAGTGCAGTGCTTCTTGGGACGCGCAGTCTTGTTTTATCGCGATAATTTTCGTCTCTTTTGTGTCGCTGTTTGTGTGCATGGGGTGATTGGTCATTATAATTGAATAATGCCTTCATAAGTGCAGTGCTTCTTGGGACGCGCAGTCTTGTTTTTTCGCGATAATTTTCGTCTCTTTTGTGTCGCTGTTTGTGTGCATGGGGTGATTGGTCATTATAATTGAATAATGCCTTCATAAGTGCAGTGCTTCTTGGGACGCACAGTCCGGATTTTTCGCGATAATTTTCGTCGTAAATGATCGTTAAAATTTATTCCAGCTTTCAGTTTTAGTAATTACTCATCAAACTATCGATTATATGAAGAGTAAAGCGTCATTTATTTACTATTTTTGAAATTTGCTCGCGTTATCTAAATTGTAAAAACAGTAAAATTATACTGATAAGTCCAGCCCATAGCACTAATGCTCGGCTGGCACGCGTTCGATAAAAATAAACCATTTTAAATAATCAATTATCTATCTTTCCGCAGCCGGCTGCCTAAGATTTAAAAATTTCAACCGATAAACAAAATGCTCATGGTCACATCACTGCCACTCGTGAATCCTGACCTCATACCCATCTACTAACCCCCTCAAAACTCATGTGATACTTTGTCGGAGAAGCAGTCGATTGGGCGGTCTCTATCACTCAAGTATCGGACTAACATTCCCATCCACTTCCCCGTGACTCTACCACTGGTCGTGGCCGGCGCCGGTATTGATCAGCATGATAGGGGCCTTTGAGAAGTTGCGAAGCGAGGAAAGATAGCACCCACTTATCTTCCACGGCTCGTGGATGTAACTTCTGGAGGTCCTGGTCAATAACGGAGTAGCAACTGCGGGTGGGCACCTATGCTTATGCTTATGCTTATGCTTAAATTGGGTTTTATTTACTTAACCTCAAATTAGCTTGTTTGTTTTATTTACATTTAAATTATAAAAAGCTTATATATTTTAATATAAAATTGCAATTTTTTTTTGAATGAATCATTTAAAGAAACCTGGCCTTAATGATCGATTTAACATATAAATTCAATTTGCACACTTTTAAGCTGACATTTATAAGAAGCACATTGTCTATCAAAGTCACCTTGTTTTTTTAAATAACAATTTTGAACGAAACTTTTTTTTTGCAATGCCGCTGTGAAACTGTCAACTTTTCCTGTCCTTCTGGAGAAACGAAACGGCCTACTTTTCCCTACCAAAAATAACAAAATGGAAAATTTATACCTTTCAACACCAGTGCTGAAAAGTTCCAAAAAATGAACTTTTCAGCACTAGTATCGAAAAGTAACATTTTTCAACGGTGAGTTTACTTAACACATGAATAATTGACATAAAATTCCATTCAAAAAGCGTTTTTCGGAATTGCAAAAAATGTTGTAAGCAACTCGTTGCAAAACTTGTTTTTTTGCAGCTCTCATCGTATTTGTCCAACTCGGTAAACCTCGTTGGATAAATGTACGACTCGTGCTTAAAACAACTTCTTTTTGCAACTTGTTGCATATACTACTATTAAAGATTATGATCGCAAATCAAGGTATCTAAAAAATGTCTTCGTGTAAAAGATAATTAAGGGGACCTTTTCAAATATCCGTGACCGAGAAAATATTTTACCTGGGAATTATTGATTTATGTTAATTTTAATATTTTCAATATACATAGAAGGAGGCGCGCAATACTTCTTGAATCTTCGCCTAAAACGCTGCTTTATGAATGATCGTGCGCCTCCTTCAAAATATATGAAATATCAAAATAATGGATAAAAACCAAAATCCGCAGGTAAAATATTTTCTAGGTCATTTTAAAAGGACCTATAAGAAATCTTTCCAAAAAACATTTTTTTATGTACATTGATTTGCAATGATAATCACCTTCCGAAATATTGGCGTGGGACATACAATATGAGAAAATTATTACCGGTTGAATAATATTTCAATTTTGTGTACTTTTTGGTACTGAAATCTTGAGATTTGTTCAACGATTTTTTGCAACGATATCAAAATAGTTTGTCAAGGATCAACATTCTCAGATTTTAGTAGAGAAATAGTAAACATTATGATAATCGATATATTTAACATATTCAATGATTATTTCAAAATAAATTGCAACTGTATTGATATTTTTTATCAGTTTCAATTATTTTAAATGCAACACTTTGTTTTTTTTTGTACTTAGTTTAAAACAAAATGCACATGTTGATTTCTTAGAAATAGATTGTTATAACGATTGAATATTTGTTGGAAGAGTTATACTGTCAGTGACTTTTTCCGATTTCCAAAAACAGCAATTATTATTTTAAATTATTTTTTGTAGCTCGTATTTTTTCCCTGAAAAATGATTTACTTAAGAGCGAGTTTTTCACCAATGTGTAACAGGTCGTATCGAGGTGCTCCGATTTGGATGAAACTTTCAGCGTTTGTTTGTCTATACATGAGATGAACTCATGCCAAATATGAGCCCTCTACGACAAAGGGAAGTGGGGTAAAACGGGCTTTGAAGCTTGAGGTCCAAAAAACTTAAAAAATCTTAAAATTGCTCGCATTTTTGTAAAACTTCATCAATTCCAACTCTCTTAGATGCATTCGAAAGGTCTTTTGAAGCACTTCAAAATGTGCCATTGACATCCAGGATTGGTTCGACTTTTTCTCTTAGCTTTTGCAAATTTCTGTCAAAAATGGATTTTTTTAAAACCTTAATATCTTTTTGCAACAGCCTCCAACACCCATACTCCCATAGGTCAAAAGATAGGTAATTACATGGACTATAAGCCTACGGTGTTAACTTTTTGGCCAATCGCAGTTTTTCTCATAGTTTTTCGATTTTTCTAGAACAAACATTTTACAACGTTAGTTTTTGCCCTGTAGGCCAAGAAGACGGCACTTTTTGGTCTCAATTTTGTCATATTTGGAATCCTCGGACAATTTCACGTAAGTGAGAAGTATTGGAGTTGTAAATTTGATTGTAAAAATTGCCAGTTAAAATGAATTAAAATATTTTTTAACAATTTGTTGGATTAGGGGTAAAACAAGTTTTCGCCTACTTGATACAGCATTTGACGTATTGATCATAGGTTAAATAAGATCTATTTCTTTTTTCAAAAATGTTTTATTTAATTATTTTCTAAATCAAATTTACAACTCCAATACTTCTAACTTACGTGAAATTGTCCGAGGATTCCGAATATGACAAAATTGAGACCAAAAAGTGCCGTCTTCTTGGCCTACAGGGCAAAAACTAACGTTGTAAAATGTTTGTTCTAGAAAAATCGAAAAACTATGAGAAAAATGCGATTGGCCAAAAAGTTAACACCGTAGGCTTATAGTCCATGTAATTACCTATCTTTTGACCTATGGGAGTATGGGTGTTGGAGGCTGTTTCAAAAAGATATTAAGGTTTTAAAAAAATCCATTTTTGACAGTAATTTGCAAAAGCTAAGAGAAAAAGTCGAACCAATCCTGGATGTCAATGGCACATTTTGAAGTGCTTCAAAAGACCTTTCGAATGCATCTAAGAGAGTTGGAATTGATGAAGTTTTACGGAAATGCGAGCAATTTTAAGATTTTTTAAGTTTTTTGGACCTCAAACTTCAAAGCCCGTTTTACCCCACTTCCCTTTGTCGTAGAGGGCTCATATTTGGCATGAGTTCATCTCATGTATAGACAAACAAACGCTGAAAGTTTCATCCAAATCGGAGCACCTCGATACGACCTCTAGAACAAACCGAGCAATATTTACAAATACTGCCTCTTAAAACCTCCAAGACATTCGCTATCAGGGTAAAAGATGACTGTGTGTGTACTTTTTTCAGAGGGAACTAGATTAAATTTGGTCAAATTTTAATTGAAAGGGATGCAGTCAAGAATCAATTAAATATTTCTGACTACAAAAAGTTATATTACTAAATACTTGGGTAAGAGGGAATAAACAGGTTATCATTTAGTAAAATAACACAATAAGAGTTTTCCAATCACAATAAAAGCTTCAAAAACATAATGACATCTGATAAATCTTTTAAAAAATGGCAATTCAGTGCATACGGCTTAAAAAAACAGTTAAAAATATAAGAAGTTTTGTAAATTAAGCTGTTTTATAGCAAATACTGAACAACAAGATTTTTGTTTGCATTTAAGATGACTCCGACTCCGGGTTATCAGAAATTTTCGGCTTCGACTCCGACTCCGACTCCAGCTCATAAAATTTAGCCGACTCCGGCTCCGACTCCAGCTGTTCGAGTTTTGACGATTCCGACTCTGACTCCGACTCCAGGTCCCCAAAAAGACCCGACTCCACCGACTCCTACTCCGACTCCGACTCCGACTCCGACTCCGACTCCGACTCCACAGCCCTGTTCATTACTTAACTTTTTTGCCACTCTTAATAATAGTTTCGTTGCTAATGAAACTAAAAAAAGGATTTCGTTCTACAATTTGTAGCATCAATTAAATACTTTGAACAAGGATTGAGTTGCACTCGTAATGCATAGTTTTGAGTAATAAACCCAGCCCTACCACAAGAAGACACGAGCCTAGCTGAATTCTAGAGTTTTTTTAAAGGTCCTATAAACTATTGTGTTTCATATGTTTATAAGACCAATTAAAACAAACTTTAGAAATAATTTCCTACAATTTTCTTTTTGATCTTTGTCGTTCGAACAACTGGTTGTTAATGTAAAGCCTCTTCAAGAATTTATTTAAATCTCAGAGAACCATGCGTCCACATTGGAAAGTTATTTTTTTTAAATTAAACTGGAGTAAACTTTCGCATGGAGTGAAACTTTCACGGCTGTCATCGTAAACTTCACAGAAGCTTGGCAGAAAGTTTAACTTCATGTTCCATTTTTAATAACTCGATATATTACGTAACAATCTCAAAAGAGAAATAAACAGTTACAGTCATAGCCCGGTTTTGTAAGACGGCAGCCACCTCCAACACGCCAGGGTAGAGACCCGGATGGAACTTGCCTCAGGTCCAGATTACGCCATGCATCGCCCGACGGCCTTCCCGGCCGGTAGTGAATTCCTCCGTCGCACAGTAAAACTCACGGTTAAGGTTGAAACGCTCTGTATTTAACACTTAACATTTATTGCTGTACAAACATACAAAAATGTACGGGCAGAGCCCGTGGCCTTCCAGGCCGGTCCCCTGGACCTAACTAAAACTAGAGTGGGTCAAATAGTAAAAATGATGCCTCCATTTGGAGATGACCCTCAAGAAGGTTCATCCCGAGCCCTTCTCCCGAGAGTACTCACTCTCCCTAATTGTAATATCTCGTCCCCATTATTCGTTAGGTTAAGTAGATTGTATTGGTTTAAAGGGGTTAAAGATCACGAGCACAGTGGCCAACAGTGCTGCAGTGACCAATACGCACCAATTCCTAGGGTAGGGTAATGTGACCTAAATTGGACCCAATATCCTTCGCCTTAGTCCCAAACAGTAACTAATAATTCAATTTAGTTGCCTCGTTCATTTAATTAAAGCACGGACCTTCTGGAATTTTGCATATATAGATGACATGGCCTATAATTGTAAGAAAAATCATCTTAACATAAACTTATGATGTCAACTTTTTATTGCCAGTAAGGTAACATGGAAAATTTCACACAACAAACGTTTTTTTTCCTCTATTCCGCAAAAACAATACTCTTTATGCTTTATATGCGTAGTTCACGGTGTGTATTTTAGAACAAGCTAATGATAAAAAATTCGGTATGTCTGATATTTGGCACCGTGAAAGAAGAGCTCTTTCCCGACATTTTGCGGGTTATACCGAAATATTTCGTCGGCGTTGCAAAGTAACCGCCGACCTTACAAGTCACATTCTCAACGCCAGTCCGCAGTTTGTGTGCGCGTCGCCGCTTTTTCAAAATGTGCACCGTAGACAAAAACAGTGTGGTTCTGGATTTTTGTCAACTCCAAAACCAACCAAGCCCAAAGCTTGTAAAAAAATTTCTCGCAGACCTTCAAGTAAACCAAGAAAACTTGCGAGCATTGCAATTATGCAATAGAAGAAAAATAGCCGTGTTGCAGTTCGCCGACTCAGCAACGGCCTCGTCCATCATCGACAAACCTCTGGTATATCAGGGTTGCAAAATCCCGATTTACCTGGACAACAACGCTACGGAAGTTCGTGTGCTTGACCTACCTCTAGGCATAAGCAATGATGACGTAGTCAAAGTGATGAGTAAATACGGCGAAATTTTGACCATCACCAACGACCGCTGGATTAACTTCTTCCCAGGGATCCCAAATGGAGTTCGGACCCTGCGGATGTTGCTGAAACAGCCAACGCCGAAATCAATCACTATAAACAATGCTGCTGCAGCAGTGACGATTATAGGCAAAAAATCGCTTTGCAAACTCAAAGCAAAGAACAAAAAATGTGCGGATTCGAGTAAAAAGGTTAACCAAAAAAGCAGTACACAACCGATTGAACCCGAGCCAAGCAGCAGCAGCAGTAAAAGCAACAACAGTAAACCAGAAAAAAAGGCAATGGAAACAAGTGAAATTGACGAAGAAGACAACGATGGATTCGAGACCGTGCTTTCTAAGCACACCCGCCGCCGAAAGCGCTTACAGGCATATTTGGACGCGGAAGACGAACTAACAAAAAAACGAAGAGAGATGGCTGAAGAAGAAACAACAGATGAAGAAGATGAAGATGTCATAAAAGCAAAATATTATAAGAAAAAGTGTTGTGAGATAACTTCTAAATCCCTGGAAGAAGAGGACGAAGATAAACTTGAAGAACTTGATAATTCACTCTTTAAATATTCCGCTAAATATTTGAAACATAGACAGAAATCGTTAGAAAAAAGGCATGGTAATAATTATTGAAGTGATTTTAAACTCTGTAATCTTTCCTCTTTCACTATCCACCTTGAAGAGATGAATGCACAATGGTGTAAAGTCTCTATAATAATAATAAAAAAAAATATTTCGTCGGGGCCACTATTTTTTTTGAAGATTATTTTTCGATTTTATGGGATATTTGTTCAAATAAGTCACAGACAATCGGTGCATTCATGTTGATATCACTCAAATTTCTTATTAATATGCCTTGGGGACTCTAACCAACTACATTTGATCAATATTTGACCTCCAATAAAAACAAATCGAACCAAATTTACCAGATTTCTAACATTCTTTGAAATTACTCCAAAATCCAAGCTGGAAACCCCTATACGACCGAAAGTAATTCTTTTCTGTACAATTTGTCATGAAAATACAGCAAAACATTGCCCGGATACGAATTTGAGTATTAAACAATGCAAAATATAGATTATTAAATATATAAGCTGTTTATTACCCAATTGGTTCAAAAAAATATTTTCTCAATCCTCTGCCACATCACACTATTTCATTTTAAAACATTTTAAAATCCTTGCCTTTCTCCAAAATTTCTTAATTTAATTACCTTTCACATGATGGTCACTGCCTACTAAGATATTTTTTATGATGATAATATTTTATTAAAACATAGAAATTATAACAAGTTTTGACGAAATTCATGAAAATTATTCTATAGCATTCATTACAAAACTTAGTAGGCAGTGCCCATCATGTGAAAGGTAATTAAATTAAGAAATTTTGGAGAAAGGCACTATTTATTTCAGGAAATTGGGCATATCTCTGCTTATATTGAACCAAAACTGAATCTTTTTTATGGAACTTGTTCAGAAAACTGTTTTCTACAATGTGATTGATTCTAAAATGTTTTAAAATGTAATGGTGTTATGTGGCAGAGGATTGAAAAAATAATTTTTGCAATTCCGTCGTGAAACTACTTACTTTTCCTGTCATTCTTGAACGACGAAATAGCCTACTTTTCTGTACCAAAAATAACAGAATCGAATAGCAACACTTTTCAAAATAAATGCTGAAAAGTTCTACTTTTCAGCACTGAAATGGGTGCTGAAAAGTTGAACTTTTCAGCACTTGTTTCGAAAAGTAACACTTTTCAACATTTTTTTGATTCAAACGATTTATTGACAAAATACATGAAAATTTTACATAAAATTTCACTCAATGGGTGTTTTTCGGAATTGCAAAAAATGTTGTATGGAACTCGTTGCAAAACTTGATTTTTTCAGCACTCTTCGTATTTATCCAACTCGGTGAACTTCGTTGGATAAATGTACGACTCGCACTGAAAAAATCCTCTTTTTGCAACTTGTTGCATAAACTACGATTTCGGAACCTATTGGGTAATAAACAGCTTATTAAATAAATAATCTATGTTTTGCATTGTTAAATGCTCAAATTTGTATCCAGGCAATGTGTTGCAGTAATTTCATGACAAATTGTACAAAGAAAAGATTTACTTTCAGTCGAATCGGGGTTTCCAGCTTGGATTTTGGGGTAATTTCAAAGAAAGCTAGAAATCTGATAAATTTGGTTCGAATTTTTGTTTATTGGAGGTCAAATATTGATCAAATGTAGTTGGTTAGAGTCCCCAAGGCATATTCATAAGAAATTTGAGTGATATCAACATGAATGCACCGATTTTCTGTGACTTTTTTGAACAAATATCCCATAAAATCGAAAAATAATCTTCAAAAAAAAGATGCTCTAGACCCCCCGACGAAATATTTCGGTATACCCCGCAAAATGTCGGGAAAGAGCCCTTCTTTCACGGTGCCAAATATCAGACATACCGAATTTTTATCTTTGAGGTCTCGAAAAAATACACCGTGAGTTATATATATTTTTTGCAATTCCGTCGAGAATAACAGAATCGAATAGCAACACTTTTCAAAATAAATGCTGAAAAGTTCTACTTTTCAGCAATGAAATGGGTGCTGAAAAGTTGAACTTTTCAGCACTTGTTTCGAAAAGTAACACTTTTCAACATTTTTTTGATTTAAACGATTTATTGACAAAATACATGAGAATTTTACATAAAATTTCACTCAATGGGTGTTTTTCGGAATTGCAAAAAATGTTGTATGGAACTCGTTGTAATACTTGATTTTTTCAGCACTCGTCGTATTTATCCAACTCGGTGAACCTCGTTTGGATAAATGTACGACTCGTGCTGAAAAAATCTTCTTTCTGCAACTTGTTGCATAAACTACTATTAAACTGATGTATAAATAAAAACTAACTTATTCCACCTATGTGGTTGATGCCTTCCTCACTCATTACCAAAAATGGGTTAAGGGGTTAGACACAATTTCATCTTATTTTCTTAAATTAGGAATAAAAAAGTACACACATATCACTAAGTGGTCATTACAAGAGGCAGGGTTGCCAGATCTTCAAACTTTTAGACACGTTTGAAAGGTTTTCAATTACACTCAACCCCCGGTGGTTGGTCACTTTTTCGTTTGACACTTTTTTAGTGTGTACCCCGTTGGTTGGACAAAGTCAAACTAAAAAGTGACAAACGTTTGGTAATGTGTGTGAACTACGTGTAAAAGGGGTGTCAAACTAAAAAGTGACCCCGTACGTTTGACAACAGTTGGTGTTAAACTATCGGCGGGACCAACGATGAGTCATTAAAGTGAGATCCATTCTAAAAAAGTACCTAAATATCGCTAAAGTGATTATAACTTGAGACAGGGTTGCCAGGTTTTTTCAATGTTTTTGACTTGTTTGGAAAGTCTTTCAATTAGCTATCCAACGAAAGGTCGGATGATGGATTCAGACATAGTTAACATACTAAATGTACCATCATCAGGGGTGACATTGGGCTTGCTCCGATTTTTTGTATGACCCAATCTCACCCCCAGAGCCAAAGTCACCCCTGATGACGGTACATAAATATCAATCAAGTGGTACCAACTTGAGAAAGGGCTTTTCCACCTTTTGCATTCGTTTGAGAGGTCTTTTGATTTCATATCCAACAATATGAAACATGATAATATTTGGTACGATTTATGGTCATTTATCTAACATCCAGATATTTGCAAAAACACATTTGTTCACATAACTTTTGAACTACTTATCGAAACTTGAATTTTGTTGAAATTCGATCTAAGGGACCCAAAACCGAGTCAAATTTGTCCGGTTTGGCCAAAATCGGTTAAGCCTGTGCTGAGAGAACTGAATGACAATTTTGGTAACACACAGCCACACATACATACAGACAGACAGACATTTGTTCAGTTTTCGATTTTGAGTCGATAGGTATACCTGAAGGTGGGTATATGAGATTTATGTAAAACAAGCCTTACCCGACAAACTTCGTTTTGACTTTTTTCGTTTGTTGCCGATTTTTACTTTCTTGCTTATTCAGCCTCCAATGATCAAAATTTGATTTTATATTTTGATGTTTTGCCGATTTCGTCATTTTCCTGTTTTTGCGCGTGGCGCGTCGAAAAACTCAGTTTTTATTTTCAAAAATCATATCTCGGAAACGTACTGTTCGACATCGCCAATTTTTTTATATGTTATATGGGTCATTCCACCTGAAGTGTGCAAGAAAAAGTGCAAATTTGAAAATTACCATCTCCGATTCTGCTCAAATTTGGCAGAGCTGTTGAGACTATCAAAACATGAAAAATCCCAAATTTCATCCAAATCCGACCACCCCCTCCTTGTTTGTACCCTCCCAAAAAAACGTCTTTTTGGCGATTTTTGAGCGAAACCCCTATCTTCAAACGACGATAACTCAGGAACCACAAATCTTAGAGGTTCGGTCTTAGACTCAATTTTAAAGGAAATTGGACGTAAAATCCATTTCCGTGATCAAAATTTAAATTAAAATATGTTTTCTACGTGTATTCGGCAATTGAAAATCTATCTCAAAACAGCCCTATTTATTTTTTTTAATTTGACCTCACCATCGTATTCCCCGGCCAATTTTACATAAGAATCACTTATCGACAGAAAGGAATATGTTTCGTTCCAGAGATATCGAATTTTAAAGTTTCAAGTATTTGAGATTACCTAAATTAGCTTTATTCGCCGCATCTGCTAGAAGCACTCGGGCGCGCTGATCAATAACTGCTACCTGATTATTTGATGAAATAAGATTTCATCCCAAATAATCATTAGCAAATTAGGCAAAAAATTAATGTACACAACTGTAGGAAACTGCTGTACAATCTTAAATGAAAAAATAGGACAGAGGACACGTGACAGAGCAAGAACGACACGCAATACAGGGCAGAATGGAATTCCTGCAGAGCTAGCAGGAAATTGCAATTGATCTTGTAAGTAACACTTAAGAAAAAGTGGACGATAAATTATCGTGTTAAAAATTATGAATTAACTTGAATAAAACTCTCGTGAAGCATGAAGATTTCTGGAAAGTATAAAACTGAAAAATGTAAGAAAATCACAATGATTAATCTGATTTATACCCTGATTAAGATCAAATTCAGTTGATCAATATTTTTTTTTGTTTGTCAATCATTTCGAAATCTTGGAAGACGATACAGCTGCTGTCCACATGTATCAGAAGTATATGGTTTTGTTTTTGAAATTCAATGCACCAGAATTGAAAAAAATCATCAGTTATCCAGATGAAACTGGCTCACAATATAAAAATCGGTTTAATATGATCAATCTTTGAAACCGTAAGGCAGATTTTGGGGTTTTTGCTGAATGGCACTATTTTGCTACCGCACATGGCAAAAGCTTTAGAACCCATGAGAATTATTTCATCTATTACAGCTAGCTTTACATTTGTTCTCGCTTCAAATAAAGGAAGAAATAAAAGAAATAATTTGATAAAGTGGGAAGAAATGAGGAATTAGGAAAAATATGAAAATAATTGAAATATGATAATTTTTTGAAAATTGTATTGTAAAAACTCTATAGCATTTGCAAATAAATATTAAAAGTTCAAATTTTACTTAATATGGTTCAATGACACTGAGAACAGGAAAAACAGAGCATTAAAAATTACCCAATAAATATTCCTTAAACAAAAAATAGATTATTCAAGGTATTGATTAGCTCAAGATCGTATAAAATTAAAAAAATAATTAATCTTACAGAACAACAGGTAGTAATTATTGATCAGCACGACTGAGTGCTTCTAGCAGATGCGGCGAGTGTAGCTTATGTAGGTAATCCCAAATACTCAAAACTTTAAAATTCGATATCTATGGAACGAAACATATTCCTTTCTGTCGATGAGTGATTCTTATGTAAAATTGGCCGGGGTATACGATGGTGAGGTCAAATTTAAAAAAATAAATAGGGCTATTTTGAGATATGGTTATTTAAAGTTTTCAATTGTGCAATACAGGTAGAAAAAATATTTTAATCTAAATGTTGATCACGGAAATGGATTTTACGTCCAATTTCCATCAAAATTGAGTCTAAGACCGACCCTCTAAGATTTGTGGTTCCTTAGTTATCGTCGTTTGAAGATAGGGGTTTAGCTCAGAAATCGCCAAAAAGTCGATTTTTTGGGAGGGTACAAAAATGCAGGGGGTTGTCCGATTTGGATGAAATTCGGGATGTTGTCATGTTTTGATAGTCTCAACAGCTCTGCCAAATTTGAGCAGAATCGGAGATGATAATTTTCAAATGCTGTTCCGCTTCAGATGGAATGACCCATATGAAATTTTCCGAGGAATCCGAAAAAATATTTTCAGACATTGGCTCTTTGGTCCAGACACGGCCAAAAAGCCATTTTAAGTTTTCATACGACTTTTTCAAATGTTAAGCTGGATTTTTGAAACTTCTTACTATTTTTCTCAAATAGCCAAATCAATCACCTTTCTTTGCGTCTAACACAGCTAAAATCGGATGAAATGACGCGGAGATATGATTTTTTTGAAAAAAGTGGTTTTTGCGAAAAATGACGAAAATTGCCATTTTTCGAACCACCCTAGCACCACCCTAATGGCCAAACAAAAAAATAGGGGTCTAATTATTTTGGCCAGGGAACTCCCAGAAAAATTTTGAGCCTGATTGGAGAACTTTTTTTTCGGTTTAGGCTCTTTTCAAATGGAATTGCTGTATATAGAAAGAAGTTCAATTTAAGCAGGATTATATCCTTACCTCAGTGAGGAAGCCTAAACGTTGCTTTGAAATTCTCATACTTCCAATGTTCCAAGATTTTTAGTCTTTGACCATTCTTCTGCAACGTGGCGATCTGAACGTGGCATTTTTGTATGACCTAATCTCACCCCGCTGACCCAATGTCACCCCTGATGACGATACGTAAAGTTTTTTTTACAAAAAAAAACACCCCCTGACCTACACAGTCCAGAATCGATTATCTGAATTTTCTATTATCGGAAGTTAAATTATCCGAAGGTTTGGAACTTCGGATAATCGAATCACGAACAGTTTTTTTCTTCTTTTCCTTGTTTTTAACATTAATACAAAAAACGTTACTTAATCCACCTTTAGGTGGTTGGTACCTTCCTCAAATTCATACAGTGAACACACTACACAGCCTCAAAAAAGTGTACAAATAACACTTACTTTATCAAGATATCTGAGATCCAGCCTAAATAAAGTGTAATAAAAACGCTAAAGTACTTATAACTTTTGATAGGGTTGTCAGAATTTGATTCTGAGTCGATAGGTATACGTGAAGGTGGGTCTACGAGGTCGAATAAAGAAGTTCATTTTTCGAATGATTTTATAGCCTTTCCTCATTGAGGTGAGGAAGGCAAAAAAAAACATCAAATTTGAGTTCTGCGATCCCATTTCAGTCAAATTTAAATAGTTGACTGCCTAATAAATAATAAAATGCATTTTTTCAACATTTCGTCACAGCCATTTTGGCCGCCATCTTGGAATTAAGAATTCTAAATCATTTTAGCGTAGTTTAGGAGTCATGCTTGAGCTCAACAATTAAAAATAAGACAGCGAAAAAAAAAATCCGTGATTCGATTATCCGAGTCTGGACTGTATGTAATAATTGGTTACGCAGGTTCAAAACCATTTCAAACTACATGTTACATAAACCAAATGAGTTCAAATTTTCAGGCAGCTCCTGGAATCTTAGTAAGTACCTACTAGGAAATTGATTGATCAATGCACAAGAAAACAAAAAAAAAGATGGTGATTTGTATGAATTGAGACTTGAAAACACGGTAAAATGTTTCTTTATTTTACATGAGTTGCATTTAAATGACTAATTATTGTGAAATGTTTTATGATCCGTAAAACGCAGCATATTTAGATAACTTCATTATACAGCAATTCCCCACGAAAACAGCATGGAAAAAAACAAAAGTGCTCGGATCGGGCTCAAAATTTTTCTGGGGGTTCCCTGGATGAAATAATTAGACCCGTATTTTTTTGTTTGGCCATTAGGGTGACCTACGGCGTGTTAGGGTGGTCTAAAAAATGGCCATTTTCGTCGATTTTCGCAAAAACCACTTTTTTCAAAAAATCATAACTCCTCGCCATTTTAACCGATTTCAATTGTCTTATACGCAAATGAAAGGTGATAAGTTGGTCTTTCAAAGAAAAATAATAAGAAGTTTCAAAAATCTAGGCTAACATATGAAAAGGGCGTATGAAACTTTTAAATGCCGTTTTGGCGGTGTCTGGACCAAAGAGCCTATGTCTGGAAATATTTTTATCGGATTCCCCGGACATTTTTACATAACATACTAAAAAATGGGAGGAGTTCATTAACAGGATTCCGAGATATGATTTTTTGAAAATAAAATCCGTGTTTTTTGACGCGCCGCGCGCAAAAACCGGAGAATGACAAAATCGGCAAAAAATCAACTTTTTTCACTAAAACTGCAATAACTTAAAAATTTCAGCGATGACCTATAGATGTTTGGGTACCAAAATTTTTGTAATTGAAAGACGCAACTTTTGGTACCCAGACATGTATAGGTCATCGCTGAAATTTTTAAGTTATCGCAGTTTTAGTGAAAAAAGTTGATTTTTTGCCGATTTTGTCATTTTCCGGTTTTTGCGCGCGGCGCGTCGAAAAACACGGATTTTATTTTCAAAAAATCATATCTCGGAATCCTGTTAATGAACTCCTCCCATTTTTTAGTATGTTATGTAAAAATGTCCGGGGAATCCGATAAAAATATTTCCAGACATAGGCTCTTTGGTCCAGACACCGTCAAAACGGCATTTTAAAGTTTCATTCGACCTTTTCATATGTTAGGCTAGATTTTTGAAACTTCTTATTATTTTTCTTTGAAAGGCCAACTTATCACCTTTCATTTGCGTATAAGACAATTGAAATCGGTTAAAATGGCGAGGAGTTATGATTTTTTGAAAAAAGTGGTTTTTGCGAAAATCGACGAAAATGGCCATTTTTCAGACCACCCTAACACGCCGTAGGTCACCCTAATGGCCAAACAAAAAAATACGGGTCTAATTATTTCGGCCAGGGAACCCCCAGAAAAATTTTGAGCCCGATCCGAGCACTTTTGTTTTTTTCCATGCTGTTTTCGTGGGGAATTGCTGATAACTATATAAACACGATTTTATAGTTAACCACGACGCATAATAAGTGGAATGGCTTAATGAAATGGAAGCTTCTGTTTGTCCTGGTGATAACCAGAACGGTACGTGGACAGGGGACCTGTGCCACCGTGAGTCATAAATTTTACGATGAACTCTACGGATCAGACCATACCGATGCTGTTGGTGTGACCCTAAGAAGGGAATATTAAAGAAGGAAAAGAAGAACAAAAAACACAAGCGAAAAGCTGGCCAGCAATTAGGAAAGAATGTCATAAAATTGTTCCATTTATTCGCTGGTCGCCGACGCGTGGCGTGGGACACTCGGTTGGCCAGATTTTTTGCAGCTGAATGGGCTTCTGGAGGGAGGAGTAGCCGGGTGGTAATGGTATCCGCCCACGAATCGTAACCGCCGCGGGGAGCATCTACACAGTGCAGTGCAGGCAGGGGGTTGGCCAAATTGCCCGGCAGCAAATCCCAGCAAAAAAAGGATGAGCCAAGATAAATAATTATTTCCTGTACATTGGTTTTTATTGTGGTTCGTGCGATAATGAAGGCCTGCCCGCCCCCGCCTTCAAAATGGCCAACGGTCACCGGCGAAAGAGATTGGGTGTTTTTGTGTGTGTTTTGGCCGGAATTTATATCAGATTAGCAACTGTGTTGCCGCCGGACCTTAACTAGGGCGTTAATAAGCTCGCACCGAATTGAGCAATGCACCGTTTGGGATAATTTACGGCCGGCAATATTCTGGGTCAATTGAAACTTGCACCATTATTGTGCTGCTGCTGATCTGCTCTGGTTATGGCTCAGCGTTTTTGCTAATGTAATTCGATTGTGGTGCGATGGACTTCTGCAAATTCTGATCAAAAGTAAATTGCATTTGGATAGCAAGTGATGGTATTGAATTTACAAAATCAGTTGATTTTACCGTTCGACTTTTGCTTTGTGGTAAAATGTTCTTCTGATTTTGTTTAAAGCTGTTCTTTAAATATTCAATTTTGCTTTTGCTTCAAAACAAGCAAACAAGTTCTTGATGCTTTTTTTCACTGAAAATGGTTAGGGAGAGTTGGGAGACTTGATCCCCTTTTTTGTATGAGCAAATCTCTCAAAATTTACCACCAACAGCTACGCATTGTAAATGCGTCCTGATGCTCTTCATGGGTTATGAAAAAAATATTTTTTTTTACTTACAAATTCGCTATTTCCCTTTCAAATAAAGAGGCTGCTCATACGAGCAGCCTAAGACAAAAACATACCATGAGTGGGGGTGACAATGGGTCAAATATCTATACATCTCTTTTAAATTCTAAGTAACAATAACAATATAAATGATATCACAGAACTTTTTTCGATGAAATGTCCTTAAATAGTTGACCAACATTTTCCCAAAATTGTATGATGTTTGTAAAACCAGCCTCAAATGCCAATCGTTTGAAAATTGGCTCAATCTCATCCCTTTAAAGGGGTGACATCGGGTCAAATGAAGCACAAAAAAAACTCTTACACAACTAATAAGCAAACAAATGTCTTTCACCAGTGCAACTTTACTTGCATTTAAATCAGTAAAATCTTCACAATTGACAGCCAATTAACAATCATTTTAGGAAAAAAAAGACAGCGAATTAACGCCAATTGGTGGTACCCACACTATAATACAGTGGTACCCACCCGGAAAGCAAACACAAGTCGGTGCTTTTAAAGCATTTAAATCAGTAAAATATTCTCAAATGACAGCCAATTACAATAATTGTATGATTTTTTTTTTCAATTTATTATATAGAACTTATAAAATTAAAACTCATTGCATGATATTCTTTGCTCAACGTCTACAATTTCTACATGGTAATTGGTTAAAAATTTATGTTATTGAATGTATGGCAGTTTAATAAATTGTAGCCCAACAACGGAGCAAAAAACTGAAAGTATTCAATTTGTACTTCAAGCACTATTTGTACAAACAGTGAATAAATCTGCGTTATTGTTTTATTTTCCTCCACAACACACACCACACACGTGATGTACGCACATTGTGATCATTTTGCTGTGCAGCCACGTGCGTGGGACCACCGCGACGCGTCAGTTTTTCGCACTGAAAAAAGTGAGGCAGTTTTGTCCTGCACGGCTCGTTGATCGTCACACATTGTTTGACTGGATATGAGAGTGTGTTGTTTTATGTATTGGAAAGAGTTATTTATATTCGTTTAAATTGTACATAAAATTGCAACTTTTTTTCTCCATTTGTGCCGCTCAAAGCCGGTGTCGGTCGGATTTGCAGTGACAAATAAAAAAAAGTGCCAGAGCGTGGATTAATATTTTACGGTGATAAAATTTTCTACCGCGCTTTCATCCTCACATTTCAGTCCCTGTTCAATTATTTGCTGTTTGGATTGCGGTCGTGGATGATTTGTTGAAATGAAACGGTGTGGGTGTATCGGATGAGTAACGGTGAAAAATAACAATTTACGTCACTTGCCAGTAATGCGAGATAATTAAATCAACATAAATCAGCTTTCGATTAAACGATCAATTATCGCCGATTGCTTCATGACTGCAGATTTTGGTTGCATGTTTCATTGCACTGGCTAGTGCAGTGTTTGGAAGGAATTGGAACGGTATTTCAAGGGTAAATCAAAGGATAGCATTCTTTGAGGCATCGTGTAAAACCAACCATAAAAAATACCTAATTTTTATTTTATTTTAATATTGATTTACAAAGCTTTACAAAGTTGATCCTTATCCGATTTTGATCCGGATTCATCATAAAAAAAACCTTACCAATGATCTCAGAATATCTGATAACCCTATCTAAAGTTATGAACATTGAAAAAGGCACCAACCAACTTAAAGGTCAGTTAAGTAACGTTCCGTTCAGTAATCCCCCAAACCCAATGTCACCCCTGATGACGGTTCTAATAAAGTTTTCATGATCTAATCAATGAAATTTTATAGAATAATTCACACTAAAATATAATAATTATTACATTACTCGTAATTGAGCAATTCTTTCAGATTTCGGTCATTCGATTTTTTTGGTATCTTTTAATCCGGCTGAAACTTTTTTGGTGCCTTCGCTATGACCAAAGAAGCAATTTTGCATCATTAGTTTGTCCATATATTTTTCCATACAAATTCGGCAGCTCTCCATACAAAAATGATGTATGAACATGTATGATGTATGTCAGCGATTCGGACACACAGCTAAATACTATGCAAACCAAGTTCGATTTCCAAAATGTTTACAACACCACGGCTCCTCTGATTGTGCCATCACAAATGATTTTTGTGGATTGTGTAAGGAACATCATTCACACATTTCTAAGTGTCAAATTTTCAAGACCAACAAAAGAGCTCTTCGGTAGAAAACGTGTCAAAGCGTGGAGTCTTCATCTATAACCATAATTCGTCAAACGCTCACTGAGAAACAACCTGGGGATTCAACAACTGAAGATTCTGCCAGCACCCGAACCAACGAAGGTCCCAGAGTTTCGTCGTACAAACTCTAGAAACCGGCTTAAGCAACATTATCTGGAACCACACCAAGTTCAAACAACCTCCAAAACCGGAAATACCAAGCCCAGAACAACGTTCCCTTAAAATGGAAAAAGAAGAAACCAGATTTATACATCTACTGACATTCCAAGTTATTCAAATAGTTATCGCATTGAACACAAAATATGGGCAGGTGTGTGGGCGAATGGGCGTGTCCAGATCACCACGTTCACAGAATTTAGTTGAAAGTAAAATTCTAGATTAAATTTTCAAAACAACCTATCCCTCATGGGTTTCCTATGCAGATAAGGCCTTTTGAAAATTTAATCGAGAATTATGGAGGCAGCTCCGCATCTAGGACACTTCATTTCAACATAAAATCGTTCATTTAATTGTAATAATTTACTTGTATTGTAAAAGAGATACACGGCTCCTTATCGAGTCTAAATAAATAAATCATATTTGTCAGGGCTGTGAAGTTGGAGCCGAAATCGGAGGAGTCGGGTATTTTGAGGATCTGTAGTCGGTGTCGGAATTTTTATCGGCAAATTCTGAGAACCCGGAGTCTGAGTCGCTTTCGGATATGCTAAGAGTCCGAAAGTTAGATTCGAAACGGCTAAATTTGTTGAATTGATGTTGGAATTGGTGTCGGTGAGGTTTGGTCTTTTTGGAAAGCTGAAGTTGACTTCTGAGTTGGAGTCATTAAAACTCCAGAAGCCAGAGTCGGATTCACAATATTTTCAGACGTTGAAGTCGGAGTCACATCGAATCTTCTCGACTCCGCAGTCCTGATGTTATCATGAATACTGGGATTATATTGAAATAATTTGAATTTTATTTTTCAAATATTATTCAACTTGTGAGGCTTTTCCAAAATTATAGTATTTTTGCAACATTCACTGGAGTAGGTCGCATCTCGAACAGAATATTTTGAAAATTGCGTGTTAAAACATAGCAGAAGAACCAACAGCTGCTCGAATCCATTCCATGTTTTTATATTGGGTACCTCGCCAGAGCTTGAAGGTCAATAGCAGAGATACATTCAAAACTTTATTACGCACTGATTTCGAGACGCAAGGCGTACTATCACGACCTTGAAATCGTACCCAAGTTCATCAGCGGCCTGTCCTGGCTACATCGGACCGGGGAGAGATCCATTGTTTTCGGTCGGTGCAATTTATATAAATTGATGACCATACGTTATTGCTAATTCTGGTATTATGCCAAAATTCATCACTTTATTACGGGGCGTATTATTTCTCGCCAAGCACTTTTTGGCACGATTCTCCAACTCCCAGCACACAACCAGCTCTCCCAGCGTTCCAGGTTCTCCTATTTCTCTGCCCGAACGTGAACGTGATGGATTCCGTCTCCATTTACTGTCTCAGTACCATAAGGATTCTTGGGTGGGTCCGGGGCACGCGGATGCTACCGAAGGAAATCGAATAATGTTGTACCATCTGTATAAGCAGAAGACAGCGCGCACGGAAAGGGGATCAATCGCCAAAACGCGATAAAGTTCTCAGCCTGTAGACAAATTACCTGGAATCGCTAATTTTTCGCTGGTTAGGAATACAGTCAAATTTGATCGAACCAGTGGAAACATTTACTGGTTTAGTGAAAACTTTTGCTGTTTGGGGGATCGGTTTCGCTAAAATTATCGACAAGTTTTACTGGTTTAGAAGGAGCTAAAAAGCAAAGCAAAGCAATCCACTTTAACGACCCCCAGGTCTTTTGTGGCCTCTGTTGCAAGTTTCTGCTCATTTCTAGGCGTCCGAAGGTTATGGGTGGGGCGTCACTCAAAACCTCTTTTACGCTAATGGACCGACGTTTTACTTCCCCATCCGATATAAGGCGTGATCAGGCAAATCTCGTCTCGAAAAATGCCACCGGGCCCGTCTGGGATTGAACCCAGGCCATACTAGGGTGAGAGGCTACCACGCTAACCACTGCGTCATCGGACCCGGCCGAGGGAGAGCCGAAGGAGCTACCGGATTCCAAAATCAACCAGGGCGTCATCCATAAAGTATGTCACGCTCTAGGGGGGGAGGGGGGGTCTGAGCAAGTGTGACATTGCATGTTATAAGTATAGGAAAAGCGTGACAAAGGGGGGGAGGGGGGTAAATTTTGGCTGATTTTTGCGTGACGTACTTTATGGATGAAGCCCAGGAGTTTCTTCTGCTGGTTTCGGAAGACAATGTGCTGATCCAGTGCACAGTAAAAAAAATCATGGTAAAATTACATCTAAAAAGAGGTATATCTTTCATGTCAGAAAAGCTTTAGTTTAAACTCTAATATTGTGTAAATTTATATCTGGCAGAAGCTAGGAAAAAATATCTATAATCCCACAAAAATATCAAACCAGTGATATAGTTATATCAAGCAGGAGCGGCCGTGGCTGACTGGTTACGGTGTTAGCTTTATAAGCGAATGGTTCTGGGTTCGATGCCCATCTGCTCCCAACGAGAAAGTTAACAACACAGAAATTTGAAATGATGAATATGAACGAAAAATCAAAGTCGCTCGAGGCGGGGTTCGATCCCCCGTCCTTAGGATTGGTAAGCAAAAATGCTAACCACTAGGCCATGACGACTTGGTGAGCGTGGACTGGAATTAGGAATACTGTTACAGAGAGCGAGTTGTGGCGCTATAACCACGGCAAATAGTGTCCAGGGCATTCGTGGAAATACAATGTCCCATCCCAGGGTCCCGGAGTACCAAACCTTCTTAGCATGGTGCTCCCAACGAATACAACCAAAAAAATATCGGAGCGTATGGTGGTGTGTCCCCACGCTTCTTCCTCCCCTGTCGATTCAGAATTGTGTTGTTGTTCGAACATTCAGTGCTCAAACTCAACCCAATTACGAGTCATCTCTGCGATACGGCTTTACGCAGTAGGCTTGGCCGCTTTAACGCTTGTGATGTTTCAATGCATTCTAATGCAATGGCGCACTACAAATGTTAATAAATGACAAGAAGAGTGCTAGGCGTCATCTAACCTAAGGCACTCTCCAGGATCCCTTCGATAGATTGGCTGCGCTAGGGTCTGATTAGATTAGATTAAATTAGATTAGAAACCGGTGATAGTTATATCTAGCTTACTAGGTCCACGCCCTAAACCAAAGTTCTGGCTACACTCCTGCAGCAAAACCAAGTTGCTGGATTTGAATTTGCTCAGCCGCTGGTTTTAGCGAAACATTTCGCTGGTTCAGTGTAATTTTTCGCAAATATCAGCAAAATCAAACCAGGATAATCCTTCTGCTGATTTTCCGTGTATAGATTTCCTGTTTTCTCGAAAGAGATCTCTCGGAAATCTTCCATCCAAAGCGGACGCAGTGGGACTTGGACAATAATTGAGCGATTCCCAGTGATTATTTTAATATTGTCTTGTTTCCTTTTTTTCCGAAATCTCAGCATTGTTGTTCTTCCCAGCAATAATATTCCGTCCGAAATGGTGATGGAGTTTCCTTCTTCCTTTTTCTTGGACATAATTTTACTGCCCCCGTTGGTTTCTGTCTCGATCGTCGGACGCCATAACCCTAAACGATAACGACCGTAGCGTTGAATTGATGATAGGTTAGGGGACCGGATGGCAGTGGAAATCGGAAAAGAACAAAGCTCGTAGAAACAAAAAATACAGTCACAGATACATACATTCATCCGTAAATGAAAATAAAAGGGAGCTTTTAGCAGGAGGCTACATCAACCATCATTCTGCGGGTCCGTAAAAGGCTGCTGACCATCAAAATATATTATTCATTTGAGTTCGGGTGCGTGTGTTTGTCTGTCTATTCTTCATGCTCCCTCTCCGGACCAGATCACCCGGTGGTCACCGGCGTTCCCAACATCACCAGGATCATTTACTAACTGGTTTGCCTCTCTCGTTGGCTAGTCTATTGCTTGTTGTTGCAGAGCCGATTGCAGCACTGGATTTACATCTACCGATGCGTTATATTTTTATGTATATATGGATTACCAGCAATATTATTGTTCTCTTTTTTCAGTGGCTCGTCATGGAAATCCTCGAGCAAAGATGAAGGATTATTGTCTCTGGTAAGGCACATTTTTTCATGCACACACACAACTGAAAGCTTCGTAGGCTGGAATTTTGCTGTGATTTCATTTTTTGTTAGAGGAAGAGGAATGTTAGACAGTTTTATTATGTTCTTAAAAACAAAGTTTTCATCCAAATCTGGACTTATCAATAGTTATAAGCGTGGTTCTGATGGGTCAATAATTCCGTCCACAGCACAATCTTATTGCTTTACACAATATTTCAACAGGTGTTGCTATTTTTATATTACAGTTACACAGCAAAAAAAAAATTGCATTTTGGAATGTTGAAAATTTGGTTGATTGAATATTACCTCTTTTTTGAGTAATATGTATTACCTAAAAACTGTGTAAAAATGTGAACCTGATGAATATTTATCAGAAACTGATGAAAATTCACCATTTTCTGATGTAATATTACACATTTTTTGTCACAAAATCTGTCACCTTTTACTGATGAATATTACCATCATTTTTTTTTTTGCAAAATATCAAAATTTAAAATTGGTAAAAAGCTATGCTGGGATTATTATTGCAAAACAAATCATTATACAAACAATTGAATTTCTTAAAAAAAAGCGTTGCGTGAAAATCTCTACTTCAAACATTGTAGAAAGTCAATACGATTCCCGCGAAAAAGAAACACTGTTGCAACTGTTCCATGGATGACTTGTTTTGATCCTATCTATGTATTTGAGCATCATTTTAGTTTCATTTGAACCCTCTAAGGCGTCATCCATAGAGTATGCAGTGATGTCAACCAGAGCGGCGTTCATTTTTGGTTCGAGGAAAATTTTTCGTTTGTGGTGCTTTTGAGTTACGGAACACAGAAAAAAAGTTGAATTTTGGAATGTTGAAAATTTGGTAGGTTGAATACAGGCCCGTGATAATGACGTAGCTTGCTGAAGCCGCCACCAAATGTTTGGTGGCGCTGCTTCGGGATTAACATTTCAGAGGGACACAAATCAAAATATGATAAATCTTATTTATTTGTTTTTTTTTTTTAAAATCCTGTAGCTGCTCAGAACGATTCTTTTCATTAAAATAAACCAAAAATGCCGCCAACAACAATATAATTAAGTTTAGCATCAGGTCTCAGGCAAAGCTTCCCAGCAGGTGTCTTTTTAAAATCCTCTGAAATGTCTTCCGCAAATTCTAATTTGGCCAATGAACTTTCAGATCATCATAATTTTAATTTTAATCTACAATTTAAGGCGGTTAAACCAATATGTGAGCTCAACCATGTTGTTGGGAAACCTTAAGAGCGAGTCCACGAAAAGGGCATAGCCCATTGTTAGTGACGTCGTGGAGCTCACCATGCAGTTTCGAAGAAGCATGTTACATTTTATTACATTTACATTTAAAAGGAAGCATGTTTTTGAGTCAAACAAACCAACTTCTATGGTACCCCGTGGTTTTAATGTGTTGGTAAATTTTCGACCTGAATGCCTTCTATGAACAGCTGTAGACATAAAAATTCAAATTTAGAAACTAATTTTGTTGTTTTGTGTCTATTCTAAAAAAACGGAATCGACGTAACACCTTATAATGTGGCCCTCTTAAACCTTGCGGTTTCGTCAACGGATCCACAGGTGTGTATCGTTCTTTTTGCGACAAGACTCCGCCTCCCGGGTCTTCTAAGTGTGAAGGTATGGCACGGGGAGAGGGCACCGAATACCTATATTTATTATGTCTATTCTAACTGAAACCAATAAAAAACTTCCAAATGTTGTGCAAAAACATTGCTAAAATAACTTCCAAATTCACCCCATGTGTCCCGATTTGCCCCGGATAATGGTACACATTTAATTTCATTTTAACTAACAAAACAAAAATAAAGAAAAAAAATGATTTTCGTCCTTTAAAATTTGCGCCCTTTTCGTCATGTTACTCCCCATAATTTTGACACTAGACACCAAAACTTTGGTACTTTTTAGGCTTCAGTGACATTGTATGCAGATGACAGCCGCAGCATCCCCGTGGTTGAATATTACCTCTTTTGCCTTCCTCACTGAGGTAAGGCTTAATCCTGCTCTAAAATTGAACTTTTTATTTAAAGCTCGAAAACCCACCTTGATGTATACATATCGACTCAGAATCGAAAACTGAACAAATGTCTGTGTGTATGTGTGTGGGTATTAAGGTGTAATATGGTTGTATGGAAAAAAATAAAGTTGTCCAAATTCAGCGAGCACAGCAATTTTTCAGTTCCTTTTGGGGTCCTAAAAAACTCCCCAAAGTTTGGGATCGATTGGTTTAGTCCTCACTTAGCGCAAAGCGATTCAATTTTCCATATAAATTTGTATAGGAAAACCCATTTTTTTGAATTTTGATGTTTATAAAATCCACGTTTCACGCTGTACTAAAACCGGATTCATATTTGGATGCTCTGGAATGTGCTCTACAACTTTCCCGAAGAGAGTATGGTGCTAACTTGCTCCTAAAAAAGATCAGCGTGTTCGAAACTCGTCTAAAACGTGTTTTTTGCTCGAAAATCACGTTTTAGACGAGTTTTGAGGACGCTGTATCTTCTTTCAGGGACAAGCTAGCACCATACTCTCTTCGGGAAAGTTGTAGAGCACCTTCCAGAGCATCCGAATATGAATCCGGTTTTAGTACAGCGTGAAACGTGGATTTTATAAAAATCAAAACTAAAAAAAATGGGTTTTCCCATACAAATTTATATAGAAAATTGAATCGCTTTGCTCAAAGTGAGGACTAAACCAATCGTTCCCAAACTTTGGGGAGTTGTTTAGGACCCCAAAAGGAACTGAAAAATTGCTGTGCTGGAAAATCGATTTTGATATTACACCCTAGTGGGTATGCGTGTGTGTATGTGTGTGTATGTGACCAATAATGTCACGCAGTTTTCTCAGCACTGGCTGAACCGATTTTGACCAAACTAGTCGCATTTGACTAGGTTTAGGGTCCCATACGGTGCTATTGAATTGTTTGAAGTTTCGATAAGTAGTTCAAAAGTTATGTATAAAAATGTGTTTTCGCATATTTTCGGAAGTTGAATAAATGACAGTAAACTGAACCAAACATCATCATGTTATAAATCGTTGATAAGGTTATCGAAAGACCTTTCCAAAGAGTCCAAAACATTGAAGATCTGGCAACCCTGTCTCGAGTTCTGACCACTTAAGTGGTATTTATGTACTTTTTTGTAGCCGGATCTCACTTAAATGTATGTAAACAATGTCCGGATCCATCATCCGACCCATCCTTGGTTAGGTAATCGAAAGATCATTCCAAAGAGTCTAAAACATTGAAGATCTGGCAACCCTGTCTCGAGTTCTGACCACTTAAGTGGTATTTATGTACTTTTTTGTAGCCGGATCTCACTTAAATGTATGTAAACAATGTCCGGATCCATCATCCGACCCATCCTTGGTTAGGTAATCGAAAGATCATTCCAAAGAGTCTAAAACATTGAAGATCTGGCAACCCTGTCTCGAGTTCTGACCACTTAAGTGGTATTTATGTACTTTTTTGTAACCGGATCTCACTTAAATGTATGTAAACAATGTCCGGATCCATCATCCGACCCATCGTTGGTTAGGTAATTGAAAGATCATTCCAAAGAGTCTAAAACATTGAAGATCTGGCAACCCTGTCTCGAGTTCTGACCACTTAAGTGGTATTTATGTACTTTTTTGTAGCCGGATCTCACTTAAATGTATGTAAACAATGTCCGGATCCATCATCCGACCCATCCTTGGTTAGGTAATCGAAAGATCATTCCAAAGAGTCTAAAACATTGAAGATCTGGCAACCCTGTCTCGAGTTCTGACCACTTAAGTGGTATTTATGTACTTTTTTGTAGCCGGATCTCACTTAAATGTATGTAAACAATGTCCGGATCCATCATCCGACCTAGTGCGTCCATCTCGGGAATTCCCGGGACAAAATTCCCGGGATTTTTCAGATACCGGGAATTCCCGAATCCCGGGATTTTTTGTATTTTGTCCCGGGATTTCCCGAAATTGGAAAAAATATCAAATTTTTGTCTGGATATTCAGGTTTTGATGTGGAAATAGATAAACAACGATAAAAAAAGAATCAAATATTAAGCATATATTCAGGGTTTTTTTAGAAAAGGTCCTATAAGCTATTGTGTTTTCATATGTTTATAGGACCTTTTGAAACTAGACATCAGCATTAATGTGACTTATAAAGGAAATTTGTAAATAATACCGATCCGTAAATTGTCCAGCGATTTATTTTTTTTTATCAAATTTTATATATTTTTGAAAAGACTACGTATATTTATAATATTAAATTTAAAAAATATTATCATTTTAAATTATTTTTTATGAACATTTTTGGCAAATCAAGACGAATGTATCGAATTAAGACAGCTGTTTTAGTAAATTTTTGCATAATGTTTTTTATTTTTTCATTGATTTCGATTAAAACAGGAACAGAACAAAGCAATTAATACATCGATCTCAACATTAATTGCTCTGAAACCTCCTGTACCTATTTAGACTGTAGTCCCGTTTTTTCCTAGTGGCGGTAATGACCTTAAGATAATTTTTAACATATTTTTTATACAAAACATGAATGTCTAAACTTATCTAAAATTTAACTGTTATAATTTTATTTGTTGTCTTTTTATTTGTTATTTTAGACATTTAAAAAGATTTTCTTTTTTTGCTTTACTAGTCATGACGTATAACAAAATAGGTATTTATAAGAGACTTATTTAATTTGAATCACATTGGATTAGATAAAAGATAAGACACCAATGCACAACATAGAACAAAATAAAATATTTCAAACTATCTAAAAACTGCCATCGTTGTTTAGATTGAGGTGTTTAATGAATGAATAGTATTGAACTAATTCTATGATTTTAAGCTTGCAAACATGCAAATATAATGAAAACATAGATTTTATTACTGTTTTAAAAAAATCCCGGGATCCCGGGAATTCCCGAGATTTCCAAAATATTTTTCCCGCTTCCCGAGGAATTCAAAACCCGGGAAAATTGGACGTCCTAATCCGACCCATCGTTGGTAAGGTAATCGAAAGACCATTCCAAAGAGTCTGAAACATTGAAGATTTGGCAACCCTGTCTCGAGTTCTGACCACTTAAGTGGTATTTATGTACTTTTTTGAAGCCGGATCTCACTTAAATGTATGTAAACAATGTCCGGATCCATCATCCGACCCACCGATGGTTAGGTAATCGAAAGACCTTTCCAACGAGTCCAAAACATTGAAGATCTAGCAACCCTGTCTCAAGCTATGGCCACTTAAGATGCCATTTATGAGCCCTTGAGTGATATGTGTGTTTTTTGTATTCTGAAACTTAACGAAATTAGACGAAATTTGTGTCCAAACCCATCATATCACATATCACCCATTGTTGGAAAAGAGTGAGAAAGGCACCAACCACTATTTAACGTTCTGTAGCTTTTGTTTAATGAGCTTTATTGCCTTCGAGAGAGTTGTTAGGGACATCATAGACTATTCTTCTAGGATAATAGTTTCATAAAATAATAAAATATGAAATTTGTAAGTTTATAAGGCAAAAATGTGGGTTTCCCAATAGTAATTTCCATACAAATTGCAATCGCTTTGCGCGAGGTGGAAGAAGAACTCTAGACTTGGTCAGAATGTCTAAGGTCTAACTGATTAGAGTGAATAAATATGAGTAATTTACCAGTTCTTTATAGTATTTTCAGACAAAATGTGTAAACACTCAATTTTAATTTAATTGAACGTTGTTATGCTGTAGAATTGTTGGTAAAAAGGCTCGCACTTGAAACTCTCTACGGCAAACAGAATCCATAATATTGCAAAAATTGCTCTTTACTCCTACTAACCTGGAAGCCATCGTACGTCCAGCTGCCGAACTTCATCACACACGTTTGCTCATCGAAGGGAAAGTACTCCACGTCGATCTCGCAGGAACTCTTGTAGATGGCCGGTGGCCGCCACTCGACGCGGCCTGTATAGTTGAGTGTGGCCTTCGTGGCCAGTGTCACCTCGAAGTTTCCATCTGCGTTGTTGTACAGCACAATGTCCGGCCGCCAGATGTGATCGGAGGGAACGTGCAGCATTTCCACGCCACCGTACTCTTTTGGCTCCCACTTGAGTTTGTAGTCATACCACGTCTGCTCTACCCATAGGTTGGTGGTCATAATTTGGTTTTTCAAATTCTGTGGAATAAATTGAGAAATGTTTTTGCATTGCACACACATCTTGGGGCGAATCGTGTCGAAACGTACCACATCAATTAGTTGGGACAGTTTGAGCTTTATTTTTACGGTCAATGCGTCTGTGACATTCACAACAGGCCTAACTAGTTTGTTGTAGTTGCTGAGAAGATCATCGTAGAGACGTTTTGCATCAGGATTTCCCGCGCATACTGCAAGTAGAGAGAAGAGAAAAGGAGAAAAAGAATGGAAAAGAACCATGAGTTCGAGGGACAAGTTTCGTCCTAAATTAGATTTGCCAAATCTCAAAACGAAGTTCAACCTGATGCCTTGAGACTTTTGGCAACACTGGTCAGCGCACAGTGGTGGTGCTGATGGTGAAAAACTTTGACTCTTCGTCGGTCTGCGCGCCGCAATGACCAGCATTCTTTCAAATATTCCTAGCGGAAAGAGATAGCAAAAAGTTATGCTGCTTCCTCCGAAGTTTTCGTGGACGATAAATTTCAAGTTTCTTGGGAAAACTGTTCCCACTTGGCCCACCGACCGACCAGCAGCTACATTACCGGGGACACAATTAAGGTGGAATTAAATTTAGGGCTTCTTTCGACAACATTTTTGCCCAGGGTTTCGCTTCCTTGGAAAGCTGTCAGAGGGTGGTGGTGCCGCCGCCTTGGCGTGTGGAATGAAATTTTTCACCATGGGTAATCTGCATGCAACAGCGGTGGGCGATAACAACTTTCGGAAGGGAAAAGGACAATACATTATTGTTACAAAACTTTGTAATTTTAGGGTTTTTGAACATTTCGTCAGGGTATAGCGTGCAATATATCATGGCTTTGATCCCGAAACACTTTAAAAAGTTTTGTGGTTGTTTATGACAAGGATTCCAAAAAAGGCTTTGATTAATCTTTAATCGCTGTATTTTTTTTAACACGGCGATGAGGCTTTTTTTTGTCTAAGAGCAATGGCACATAATCCGAGCAAAGAGGTATAAAATGAATTTATAAATATATTATGTATTGTTAAGTATGCGGCCAATCGCGACAGAAAGGCTTTTCAATGAAGAGTCTTCATAGACAGGAACGATCAAGATTCCAGAAACGGAGCGACTTGCCTCGGCTTCGATTTTCATCCTGACTTCCAAACTAATGAATTTAAACGACAAGATTGTCTAATTCTTCTTAAAAGTGAGTAATCTCGACAATTTTTAATTTTCGTTTTTGTAACGAAAAGTTCGAAAAGGTCAACTAAGATTTCAATCAGAAAGAAATGGATTGTTGAATTTACCAAAGCCAGTCTTTCATTGTGGTATTGATAATATTCTATAGAGATGGAGTCGCGCATAAACCACCATCACAATCTTAAAATTTGCAAATTTTTGCCCAATCCATATTATTTTCTGTTGAGAATATCACTCAAATGCTGGGGTAGTCATTTGACCCCTATTTTTTTCTTAAAAATCTCATAACTTTTGGTAAAATTGAGCAATTCGGATGCTTCCGGTTGCAAAAGATCCAGATTTGTCTATATTTTTAACTGTCAGATGGGTACAAACATGATCCACTTTTACCGAAGATATTCCGGATTCCGTTGGGGTACCTCGGCTATATGGATTTTTGGTCAATATAACAAAAACATTTTCACAGAACAATGCTGGAAATGATGCAAAACTTCAAGGCATCATTCTAATATCTAATTATCCGGTGCCCGAAAATCTTGAGCATGTCATGTATCTATGCAGGATAATGTATTAGGGTGATGACAGAAGTTTTGCATCATTTCCAACATTCTTCTGAAGAAAAGTTGTTGTTATATTGAACAAATACCCTTAAAGGAGGCCAGAGGTACCCCAACGGAATCCGGAATATCTCCGGTAAAAGTAAACCATATTAGTCCTCCATCTGACAGTTGAAAATATAGATAAATCTGGATCTTTTGCAACTGGAAGCATCCAATATGGTCAATTCTAGCAAAAGTTATGAGATTTTTAAGAAAAAAATAGGGGTCAAATGACTACCCGAGCGTTTGAGTGATATTATCGCTAGCGTCAATGATTAGAGTTCACGCGCGCTGATATAACCACAGGAGAATGGCCGCATGACAGCCGCAGAAAAAAAATGTCGGCTGTTGTCAAAGGTTGCCTTTTTATGTTTTTGTTTTATGTTTTATTTGAGGGAAAAGCCCGTTTGAGTGGAACGCCTACCGATGGGTCCTTCTCAAATAGACACAAAACCTCTTACTTTTTTTATTATCAACAGATTTTACATTGACATTAGATATTGACATAGAGATATTATATTTGCCTTGAGTTTTCAGCTGAGTTTTAGGAAAATATTGAAAACAAACCAAGTTGACAGCCAAATAAACGCGGCATTTCAATTCAACTTGTTGATTTTTACACCGCGGTAGTTCGGCGGCTTTGACCTCCTGTCAGTCGAAGAGAAGGAGAATCGTGATTTTATCTCGCAATAATCAGTATAAGGATGACCTCAAAAAAGAACATTTATAAATTTTGATAATCTTTGATGAATGATTTCTTTCAAGGATAATTTTATTTTTATAGATTTACCAGCCTTAAACACGGCAACAATAGTTTGTACTTAATGTATTTTTTTTTTGAGGAAAATTTTCAAAACATCGCTTCATAACTCAAATATTGGTACCCTATCTGTTATCTGTTGCTGGATGTTACATCACAAATGATGTCATAGTTTATTTATTAAATTTATTATCAATTCAAAGTGGTAGGAAGAGTTAAAAGGTACTTAATGTATCGAATAAATCAACAATTCTAAAAATGTTACAAAATAACATTTGAAAAAGCTAATCGTAATCTAAAATGCTTTTATAAATAAGATTCACAGAAAAAAATGATGGTAATATTCATCAGGTAATGGTGACAGATATTGTGTCGAAAAAAATGTGTAATATTACATCAGGAATTGATGAATATTCATCACTTTCCCCAAACCAAATGAAATGCGACCAATGTGGTTAAATGGGTCCAGTTAGTTCTTGAAAAAAACTGACTACAATTTTGGTCTCATAAAGCCGATACATGATCACATTTTTTTTCATCCATTTTAACCTCAAGTTAATATTAACCGTATTCTCCGGAAGGGGTCAGTGGTCATTTTTAAGAGGGCTGAATCGAGAGTCGAACGGAGTTGGAGTCTGTAATATATCATACTGCTCCAAACCATGGTAATGAGATAGAGAATTGAATCCAACTTGAAATGATATGATATTTTTGCAGATATCACTGTATGCTAATTTTAAACAAATAAAACATATTTGTTCAGATTAAAAGTTAAATACAATTAAAATATAGAAAGTAGTCTCCAAAACTATCTTCTAGATTTATGTTTCAAAAAACAACAGGTGTTTGACAAATCGGCCGGAAATAACCCTTAGGAAATTGCTATTCAATTTATTTCATTTCAAGCATATTGTTTTCATAATACATCATAATTCAACATTCGAGTCTACGGAAAATTGCACCACACACCGCGGTTACCATCCCCAACCCGTTAAACGTATCGTAAATTGAATTCAGCAGCATGTTGCCAACCATTAACACTGCGGCAAAACAAGCCCGAAAATCTCGTATCCATATAAATTGATTCGAAATTCGACTAGGACTTGGTTTGAGCGCAAAACCAGGAACAGCACGTGTCGGTCGCGACGAGGTGAAGCCAATAAAAAAAAACAAGGAGAAAAAAAGAGCAGGCAAGGAAAAACAATCTTGCCTCAGCAAATGTATTATTACACGATCTGTCGAACATTCGAAAAAGAGACAGAATATGGCGTGCGAGCGAAGCAAAAAATAAAATAAAATAAAATCTAGACACGAAAGAAATGTCCTGCTAGTACCAGCAGTAGGGTGGAATAAACTTTCGTAGTCTATCACCCCAGATTAAGAGGGGGTGCTGCTCGAGGAAGGCTGAAAAGGGATTTGTGGGTGTGCCAGAATTGCTGAAACAATTGAATGTATCAATTTCTCAAGTGTCATCTCACTTTGAAACAGTAAAAACAGCATTTTCTTCCCAATTCCACAATATCTGTGTCTCCAGCTGTCTATTGATTTGATTTCAGTCTCAAGCACACTATATAACGTCTTCAACGATCCCATCTTTATCAACCCTTAGCCCCCACCGTCCCAGTTGCCTGGGTGGGTAAATTTGAACCAAATGTTAAAACAATAAACGCCCTTTTCTCCGTCGGCTGGCAGCAACCCCTCGTTGACATTGATACGTATCGAATGATGGTGGAGGCTGGCAACAAAGAGGTGGGTGGCAAAGTAATTTTCTCCCTTGTAACACTTTCTCGACCCCCATTTTCTTTCTCCCTTGGGGGAGGAACACGCAGTTTTGCTCCTCAGCGCCGTGGCAACGTGCGTGTCGGTTTGCCAAGGGTTGGAGCAGGACAGGAACCCGTATTGCCTGTGACCGGCCGGCTCTTCCACCCAGATAACCAACGCGCGTTGGGGGAAAACACCAATTAGGAAATTTGCTTAAATCCTGTCCTTCCGTTTGTTGCTGATGGTGGTGTTGAAAAGAAACTTTAGTGTCACGCAATCCTGAGTAAAGTTAATAAAATCGTTTTAATGGTGTGCAAACACGTTCCTTTGAAACCTATCTGTCGGGAGTTCAAATCCTTTGCAAATTTTGTGTAGGGGATTCGGTGTCATGAGTATCCTTTAGCAAACTGCCCAATTTTTTTCATTTTGAGCAACTTTTGTTCTACGAAAAACTTTACTCTTTTTTGTTTTATTTTTAATATTTAAATTTGCATTTATCTTGTATAATTTATCTTAGTTTTCGGTAGTATTTGGCCTATTCTACCACCTCCTATCATTACATTTTGCCTTTCTAATTTCATGTTTTACAGGCACCTTTTCAATTGTTTTGCTTGTTTTTCACATTTTATGGTATAGAATGCCACCATTATCATTCAAATTGTAAAATAATGGTAAAGGCATAGTCTGGGACACTACAAAAGATACTGTGCACACTTCTTAAAAGAAAGCACAGCCAAAGTAGATCCCTAAAAAAAAGTACATTTGTCAAAACAGTGAAAAAGTCACATAAAACAAGTTAAACTTCCAAGAGTTCTTCTTTCCAATGTTTTTTAAAGATCAAAAATTGGTTGAAAAATTGATTTTTGACTAATTTTTATATCAAGGCCCGTCTAAAGGCGGGGTTGGGTTGTAGAGGGTTAAAGATAATTGCATAATTTTTGTTGATACTTCCAACAAACAAAATAGTTCGTTTTGAAGGTTAGAATGACGAGCACCGTTTGCGTGGACTTATTAACACAGTTCGATGCTATCGTCGATGTCATGCAGCAAATTCGTCATAAATTGACTAAAGGCGGGTTTGTTATTATTTACATATCGAGCGCTTTGCTCATTTAAGCTCGAATGCTAAACAGCATTTTTTATTCGAAACTATAGTGTGACAAGAAGCAAATTACGCCAATTTACTAGTAATTCAAATTAGTCGTAGTTTTCAACTTAACCCAAGTTCCACTAGAACAGTCTTTCTAAACCGGTGAGGATTTCCCGCCTGGGGAGGAATTTGGCCATTCTTGGGAAGGAATGAGGATGCAATAGAAATATCATATTTTTAATTGTTTTAGCAATCGTTTCTTTGAATGTTTACAACAATGTTTGAATTTCTCATTGTGCAGAAAACAAATTGAGAATGATACCTAAAAGTTTTATATCATTTCAACCATGAGCAGATTCTTAAAAACACAAACCTTCTCTTGGTTATTTTTAAAGGTTTTCAGCATTTCTTTGAACGTTACCAGTACATACCAGTACATTATTGGAAATATGAAACATACAATATTTTTATTATAATTTTTAAAAATGAGCTGTATTGAACATTATTGAAAGAGAATTTATGTGAGTGAAAACTCAATTCTAAACACGAGCAGTTCTTGTAAAATTGAATTTAGTTTTATGGAATTTCCTCTAAATTTGGGATTGTTACAATCATGTGTAGGAAAGTTATGTTGTATTTTTTTTATATTTTAACAAACATTGAAGCACAATTTTAGCTTTTTGTACATGGATAGCAATTAGTTGAAAATTAAGGAAAGGAGTGGGAAGAATGGAGTTCTTGGAAATTAGTCAAGGGGGAAATGGATCGATAGAGGTTGAGAAACACTGCACTAGAAGGTTAAAAAACCCCTCCCTTTCTTCCACCAACCGTAGCGGCGATATAAACGACGACAGCACGCCAGAGATGAATATTAAAAATTATGGACGGCAATTTGGATACTTTTATGGCCATCTTTCAACCCACCAGTCAGCACTGACGAGACACTGTGTTTCAAAAAGCTGCTCCATAACAATAATTATAAACGCCACCTTTGCCCCAACTCCCACAAGGACAATCGCAGAACAATCGCCAGATTATGTCTTTATTTGTTTAGCCTTTGAGTTGGATGGGGTATAGAAAAGTTGGCTTTCAATGCTTTGATGACAAATCATTTTCTATTTAAATTGAATTCAAAATCTTGAATTTATTATTTATTTTATGATATTTTGTTACAAAACTAACTACAAATAATTATTGTGCACCTACGTATAGCCATGATTTATTATGACAGAACAAAAGTTATCACCATAACATACCCAGTACTTAACTCATTTCAACGAATATCTGCTCCAAAATTGATGAGGATGTGCTTTATGTATCCCTTCATTTTCCTAAAACAAAAGCACGTAATGTTACAAACATCACAAAAAGGAATTACAAATTAATTCCAAAATAAATCACGACGTTCAGAGCATATGCTTAACTTGACAATTCCTTGATAACGTTGTCACTCTTCATAAGAAAAAAGTTGCGCTCTGATCGTGCTATCTTGACACACTCTGCATGTGCGCAATTTACATTTTTGATAAAAACTTTGGACTCCAACCAAACAACCAAATTTTAGGACCATACACAGAACGGGTCAGCCAAACAAAACGTGTTTGTTATTGTTTATATTGCGTGCGCTTTTTTGTTTGCTTATTCAAGGTAAAAAAATGAAGCGCGTTTTTCTTGCATAGCACAAGAACACTTCAAAATGCCTAATGGCCTAATGGGCTTTTATGTGAAAAGTTCGTCTAAATCAAAA
Organism: Culex pipiens pallens; assembly: GCF_016801865.2. Taxonomy (NCBI): domain Eukaryota; kingdom Metazoa; phylum Arthropoda; class Insecta; order Diptera; family Culicidae; genus Culex; species Culex pipiens. Next base: position 62,684,255 of record NC_068937.1, on the reverse strand, counting down.
ATCCACTGAAGATTCAACAAATTTGAAGCAATTTGTATAAACTGCCATCAGTGATCCAAAACAAGTATTTTTTGTAATTTTTTCCCATGACCCGTTAAGAGAATCGGGGACTCATTTGCAAAGTGATTTAATGTTAACATGTTAAGGTTAATGTTAACATTCCGTAGGTCGTCTTCCCTAAGGTACTATACCATCCCTTTACTATGCAATCGAATCCAGAAGGGAAAAGATCACCAGTTGTGTTGGTCAGAGCCGAGATTTGAACCAACCGCTCATGAGGCGGAAGCGTTACCATGTTACGCTACGTTGCTCGGTTCAAAACAGTGATTTCATTATTTTTCAACTCTTCATATAATGTCAAATTGATAACGAACAAGTTTTTAAATTACGAAAAACTCCCACCAATATACTTGTCTAATTATTCAACTAATTGGCCAACTCATTGGCGGGTAATAAACATTCAAAATCTCGTTAAAACGTCACTGCCACCGCTTATGAAAATATTGCTAGTGAGGAAACGCGACCTTTTTAAGCTGATTACTCCCACGGTTATGATTTTGGAATAATTAATAACACCAACAGCCATAAGTTGTTGGCTGCCAGTCTACCCCCCTCAGGCCACATTTCAAGTCACTTTTAACGTTCGGCGAAGGGTTGGGAACCACAACACGGAACCGGAGCTGTCCAGAGTTGCCTTTGAACTCTGTCCCGACATCCAGCGTTGGCTGGTAGGTTAAATCTGAGCCCGTTTCCTCTCCCAGGGGCAAGTGCATCCGTTTTGCGAGTCCGCAAAGCCGGCTTGGCGGCGATGACTCGGTGAACACGAAGAGTAGGTACTTTTATGATCGTTAACATTGCTGTCCAGAAAACCGTAACTCCCACCCACGTCGGCATGGGTTGCCGGAAAGGGTCTGAGTCAGTCTGACGGCAAAATTATATTCCCACGAAAGGAGTTACTTCTGTGGTAGCGCGCCTCAGTTACGGCACAGTGACGCGGGAGTACGGTGAAAAAAGTGTGCACCTATAAAAGCAAACAGGAGCTCACAACGACGGAGAAGCAAGAGCGTAATGGCACTACCGGACGGAACGCTCCTGCCATCGCGACGACTCATCGGATGGGAAAAGTCTCGACAGAGTGTATAACCGCACGCCGCGCCGTAAAAAGCATGACATATCGTTTAAATTAATGAATCTGCACAATCTCTTCATTTAACATTTATTTCCTGCTTCCCGTTCTCCGGGATGACTTTTTCACTTTCACTACCTAGGTAGAGATATTCGTGTTCATATGTTTGTTAATTTGCCTGGTGTTGGTGGTGTTGATTTACATGGGTTTTACGATGCACTTCAAAAATGTAACATAATTGTTGTGAAGTGCCAACATTGTGAAGTGCAAAGGAGAGTTCAGAAATTTTTTGAACTTTTCAATGTCATGTCGATGAGCTCATATCAAAATATAGCAAAAAATCGAAATGTTTAAAAAAAATCCGGTTTTTTTAACAATTTAAAATAGTGCCCATGATTGTCCATTTTTGAAATGTTCAGAAAATTAGCAATAAAATTATCTAAGAGACATTGAAGATTGGACCTCTGGTTGCTGAGTTACAGCGATTTAAGGGGTTACATACATGTGAGCAATTCTCTGAGATTTCGGTCATTCGATTTTTTTGTATTTTTTAATCCGGCTGAAACTTTTTTGGTGCCTTCGGTATGCCCAAAGAAGCCATTTTGCATCATTAGTTTGTCCATATAATTTTCCATACAAATTTGGCAGCTGTCTTTACAAAAATGATATGTGAAAATTCAAAAATCTATATCTTTTGAAGGAATTTTTTGATCGATTTGGTGTCTTCGGCAAAGTTGTAGGTATGGATATGGACTACACTGAAAAAATGATACACGGTAAAAAAAAAAATTGGTGATTTTTAATTTAACTTTTTGTCACTAAAACTTGATTTGCAAAAAAACACTATTTTTATTTTTTTTATTTTTTGATATGTTTTAGAGGACATAAAATGCCAACTTTTCAGAAATTTCCAGAATGGGCAAAAAATCTTTGACCGAGTTATGATTTTTTGAATCAATACAGATTTTTTCAAAAAATCGAAATACTGGTCGCAAAAATTTTTCAACTTAATTTTTCGATGTAAAATCGAATTTGCAATCAAAAAATACTTCAGTGATTTTTTGATAAACTGCACCGTTTTCAAGTTATAACCATTTTTAGGTAACTTTTTTGAAAATAGTCGCAGTTTTTCATTTTTTTAAATTAGTGCCCATGTTTGCCCACCTTTGAAAAAAATATTTTTGAAAAGCTGAGAAAATTCTCTATATTTTGCTTTATTGAACTTTGTTGATACGACCCATAGTTGCTGAGATATTGCCATGCAAACGTTAAAAAACAGGAAAATTCATGTTTTCTAAGTCTCACCCAAACAACCCACCATTTTCTAATGTCGATATCTCAGCAACTATAAATCCGATTTACAACGTTAAAACATGAAACATTTGTGAAATTTTCCGATCTTTCCGAAAAAAATATTTTCAAAAATTTTAAATCAAGACTAACATTTTAAATGGGCGTAATATTGAATGTTTGGCCCGTTTGAAATGTTAGTCCTGATTTAAATTTTTTGAAAGTGTATCATTTTTTTGCAGTGTAGTCCATATCCATACCTACAACTTTGCCGAAGACACCAAATCGATCAAAAAATTCCTTCAAATGATACAGATTTTTGAATTTTCACATATCATTTTTGTATGGACAGCTGCCAAATTTGTATGGAAAATTATATGGACAAACTAATGATGCAAAATGGTTTCTTTGGGCATACCGAAGGCACCAAAAAAGTTTCAGCCGGATTAAAAATTACAAAAATTAAAATTAAAGAAAAAAGACCGATTCCGTAGAGAACTGCTCATGTAGAAAATCTCAAAATTACATATTAAGACAAAATTGTTAGTTCCACTAAAAAGATGATTTCCAATCCCTCCTGAAAGTTTTATGAAGATATGTCATCATTCAAGTGAGTAGAAGACGATTTAAGTTTGAAATTTTGCCATGCGCAAAGCGAACTGTCAAACTGTGTGAGCGTTTTTCTCTAAACACAAAGTTTTTTGAGACTGCTTACTTCAAATAGCTATACCTCGGCAAAGATACAACCAAATGTCTTCAAATTTGTTTTGTTAATCGTTGAAAATAATTTTAGTGCCCTGAAAACAGATTTACAAAAAAATCAAGTGTGTGCTCATACCAACCTCTCACATTTTTGCCGATTTACATGTATGTAACAGGAAAATTGAAGTTTTTTAAGTCTCACATAAACTACCCTTCAATTTTTTTGTAGATATCTCAGCAAATAATGATTCGATTTTCAATGTTAAAAAATTAATCATTTGTGAAATTTTCCGATCTTGATCGAAAAAAATATTTTCAGGAATGGACAATAGGGTGCCCTGAATATGGGACTTTATTTTCAAAACCTCGCTCCACAAGCTGAATATTGTTCCTTAAGGAACGCTGGTTCAAATATTAGCAAAATCGGTTAACCGGTTGACCCTGAAAAGTTATTAGCGATTTAAAAAAGTCATTTTTGTATGAAAAACATTTTTTTACACCAACTTAAGGCTCGGGTATCAATGGGTTAATTTCAACCAATTTGGCTCAAAATAACTCAAAAATCCGTTTTCCGCTTGTGGAGCAGGGGGTCATTTTTTCTGGGCACCCTAATGGACAATCATGGACACTATTTTAAAAAGTGAATAAACCGGAATTTAACGGGCAAAATTTAAGTTTGAATAGCTATATTTTGAAAACGGTGCACTTAATAAAAAAAAGTAGAATCCAGGTTTTTAAGCGAAGATGGCGTTCGAATGGCGAACATCTGAAATGTCAAAATCGCGCACCAACATTAGAAAACAAATGTGGCTGTCATGCCATGGCACACATTTTTCGGAATATTGGTACCACTGCGTGATTTTGACATTTCGGACGTTCACCATTCAAACGCCATCTTCGCTTAAAAACCTGGATACTTTTCGATGTAAAAAAAATCAGGACAAAAAAATAGGTACGAGATTTAATTTTTGTACAAAAATCATTATTTTAAAAAATGTAACCGTCGCCATAAGGTCCATACTTCTGAATGCGGGTTTTGTCTCCTAAAAAAATGCGTATTTTGGGAAATCGATTTTCTGTGAAAAAAGGTTGATTAAAAAATCATTTTTTTTTCCGCGTACCAATTTTTTCTGTTAGTCCTCATCAATACCTACAACTTTGCCCAAGACACCAAATCAATCCAAAAAAATCCTTGAAAAGTAACAGATTTGGAATATTTACGTACCATTTTTGAATGATCAGCTGCCAAAATTGTATGGAGACTTTTATGGGTGAACCAATGACACAAAATTACTTCTTTGGTCAAAGGGAAGAAACATACAAAGTTTGAGCCAAATAAAAAATATATGTAAAATCCATTTCCGGGTTTGGTGGAGAATTGCTCACAAGCATAAGACGGCCACTTTAATGTTTGAAAACATGTATGACTTGTTCGTAATGGAATGGAACTTATGAAACCAAATTATTGCAAAACAACTGTACTGCATTTTAAAACCATTTTTACATTAAGATTTTGAAATGGTGGCTTGATAAGAAACAAAAACTATGAAAAATATTTGAATTGAAATTGCTTTCTTTAAAAAAAAATCTTCAAAGCCGGAACTGAACTTATCCTATCTTCAGAAATAATGCACTGTCAAAAATCAAAATCAAACCATCCACATTAACGACCCCCGGGTCTTTTGTGGTCTCTATTGCAAGTTTCTGCTCGAACCTAGGAGTCCGAAGGCTTGAATGGGGAGGGCACCCAAACCTCTTTTTACTCCAAGGAACCTTCCAAACCAGTGTTTGAACTGACGACCTTTGGATTGCGAGTCCAACCGCCGCCAGCGATCCCATCAGAGTAGGCTTGGTTTGGTGTGTTGTTTGTACTTATGACATGGAGACGACTCCTACACCTGGAATGACTTAACGGCCTAACAACAACCAAGGCCGGGACCGACATTTTACTTCCTCATCCGATGGAAGGTTGGAGCAGATGGGAATCGAACCCAGAATCATCCGCTTACAAAGCAGACAGCGTAACCATTCGGCCAATGCACTGTCATCTGGGACGAATTGAAACAGCTGATATATTGATTGATTGATTGATTGATTTGTTCACTTCTGATTAGAACCAGCACAAAACTAATTAGTTCAACGATTATCGATTTTTTAAAGCGCTTTAAAAAACCGCTGTCCCTTATATAAAGCTCATCCAATTAATTTTCGACACTTGTATATTGTTTATCATTGATTTTTCCGAAACTAACAATTCCGTCCCAAATTGATAATTAAACGGAAATCGTTTCTATTTGTTGCCCATTACCGATATTCTCCTGTGCGAATTGGTTAAATGGTCGTTAGAAAATCATAAAAATTCACTCCCCCAGCTTCTTCACACATTCGTTGGCGGGGGAGGATTCAAACGGTCGTTTTTGGCTGTCCCGTAGGGCTTCCGCCCAGGAAACTCCAGAACAAAAGTTTCCAGCACTGGCACACCGCTGCTGTTCGTGTTGTAAAACCAAATTGGGGAGATATTGTCCGGGCAGTTTTCCCTGCAGCCACATTCTTTATTTCACCCCCCCAAACTCTGGTCTCCTTCTGTTCTGACACCGACCGCGGCAGTGTCCTTTTGCCCTATCGTGGTTGGTAGTTTTGGTTTCCTAACCAAACAGAGTGGCCAAGTGGGAACAACGAACGATTTCTGGTGCCATTGTCAAGTGCTTTGTTTGATTCAATAGGCACCAGAGACACCCAAAGCCGACAGAGAATAGGAAGTTTGCTCAGTTCAATAGTTGTTTTGTTTTAGGATTATCATCTCTGGCGGTTCTTTTTTATGCCGAGTTGTAGCTTTCAGAAGTGCCATCGAACCCAACTGACCATGGCCATTCTATACCTTGCGAACAAAGGTTGTTTAAGGGTAACTTTCAATGGTCTCCAAAACCACAGCCGCGAGCTAGTTCGGGCGATCTTTCACATCAACATCAAGGTATCCCTTTTTTGCTGGGTTTGCGGACAAACCACAGAAATGGCAATAATTTTTGATGGCTCACAGATTTACCACAAAAGATGGGACCAATTTCCGCAAACCACATAAACTCGTTCTGCTACGTCAAGTGTCCTTAATTTTCGCATTTCAATCATGTCGAGTTGGTTATTGAAAAATGTGCTGAATGCTTCATTGAGCGGATTAAACTTGTCCATAGCAGTTGTTGACATGACAAGTGGAATTGATATGTGCTGGAAAATCGTTAAATAAGAATAAATTGCCATTAATCGACACTTTTTTAATTAGTTTTTTTTATTCAAAAAAGCTTTAAATAAAAATTGAAATGGCTTGAACTTACAAACGGTTCAACAATTTCATCAAATATTTTTTTTATTTTTTCAAGAGGGTATCCACGACAAGGGGATACTTCTTCATCGGGTCATCGGGTAATGGGTCAAACCGGGCACGATGTTGTAAGGCAAAAAACGCCAAAAATATAAAAATGTCTCTTACTAAGCAAAATTCAATAAAATTTCAAAATTAAAAAAAAGCACCTAAAAGAGCTCATCATATTCTACAAATGCAGGGTGAAACATCCCAATTGATTAAATGCAAGGGAAATTATCGGCATTTTAGTAAAAAAAAGAACAATTTTTAAACTAATATAACTACTTTCTATTAAATCATACAAAAAACAGCTATACGGGAAATTGGACACTTATGGGGTTGTCCAGCTTCTCAGTTTGGAGGCCAAAACTCCGAGAAAATCCCAAGGGTCGGCGTACTACTAGGCTCGGGGTGATGGCACAACAACGACAAATCGTACCAGAACTTTTGGGCTATGGGAAATTGTGTCACTGTTCTAACCAGACAAGAAAAAACTATTTTAATTATGTAAGAAAACCAAGATTTTATTGAAGGAAAACTAAAGCAACTAAAGGGGGGGGGATCTTTATTAAAACTACGTGTTAAGTGTGTGTGTGTGTGTGTGTGTGTGGGGGGGGGGGGTTATTGGGGAACGTACCGGTACGATTTCTGCTGCTGCTGCTGCTGGACGACTTCTTCTTCTGCTGCGGATGGGAGGTTTTGGCGAGCGCTCGCCACTGCTACAACGTCCTGGAACTCGAGATCCTGGCCTGCTTCGCCGACGCAGTGGCCGCACACGTGGCCTCGCACTTCCGGTGCGCGAACTTGGGTGGACCAACAGGGTCCGGATTGTCGGATTGGGGTTTCGGGGTGGCGTGGAGCAGATTTTGGGTTTATTCAGGCGTCCTCCCTCATTGGCGCGATCCCCACTGTCCAGGCAAGGCCGGAGTGACAGCAGGGAGAGGGGTCTCTCCTTGGGACTTAGGGCAGTTCTTGCCCGAGAGATCGCTCCTTAACGATGATGGCCCGCAGGCCAGAGCGTGGTAGGTCTTTTACGGTAAGACGCAACCGGAAAGCTTCACGGCATTCACACCGGCTGGGCCGACTCGTGTGCCCGTTCCGATCGACCGCGTCGGTCGGAACTCAAAATGGCGGTTCCAAAGGCACGGATACCAACCACTCGCGTACAAATTGTACGTCTTTTACAAGGTCCTGATTGACCTGGATCTAACACACAGGTTCTGGATCCACTTCTCACACTGGACTTTAAACTCCACTTTAACTTTTTGGTGTTGGGCACACGAACGCCTGGGACTAAGTGACCGGTGGCGGTCTTCAAAATGCCTCGAACCCTCCTTTTGGCTTTAGGTGCCACCCCCATACCCTTTCCACTTCTCCTTCTCATCACCAAGCGGGGCGAGAGATGTTGAAGATGCGTTCTGTGCTGTAAACCTTAACGGTATTGTTGTTGTTCTCGAAAACAAGTTGTACCCACTGTGTGTAACCCCGTTGTGTTGTTCAGTGTGTTAACAATTAGTAATCTCCTGCATGACTCTACCCTACTAATCTACTTTTAACAATATTTATTTATTTATTTATTTATTTATTAAATTGATGTATATTGCTTTCAAAAGCTAAACCCTACTAACATGTAACACAAATGACCATAGAAAATACTGGTACAAATAACATTTACACATTATTTAGTCACACCGTCTTTGATACAAAAAATATCCACAGACTGAATTTAATCTATACCCTTAATTCTACTTTTAAAGCTAAGTTTGGACATTCCGTTAGTAAATTTGACACAGACAGAATAGGAACATTTACAACATTCATAAAAAGGGTTAAAATAACTTCTCTTAAAAAGAAGAAAACCTGAGGAAATTGTAACAGTTGGTTACACTAAATAGAAAAATATTCCATCCAAATAACAACTCAATTCGACCTGGAGCTTGCAAGGGAAATCTGGGATGATCGTCTGAGGCTGAGAACGATTAAAGTAAACAGTTTCGAAAACAAAAGTCACTTTTTCTTTAATTTATTTTTTTTGAGTGTGCATTTTTGTTCGACGGTATCCCATTTTATGGTAATAATTGTTTCTGATTCGAGTTTCTGAGACAACTTGATAATTGAAACATGCATAACAATGTTCATTTTTTTATACCCTTTAAAAATTTAATGTCGGGACCGTGGTGTAGGGGTAAGCGTGATTGCCCAGTCGGCCTGGGTTCGATCCCAGACGGTCCCGGTGGCATTTTTCGAGACGAGATTTGTCTGATCACGCCTTCCGTCGGAAGGGAAGTAAATGTTGGCCCCGGATTAACCTAAAAAGGTTAGGTCGTCAGCTCAGTCCAGGTGTAGGAGTCGTCTCCCTGGGTCCTGCCTCGGTGGAGTCGCTGGCAGGCAGTTGGACTCACAATCCAAAGGTCGTCAGTTCGAATCCCGGGGTGGATAGAAGCTTAGGTGTAAAAAGAGGTTTGCAATTGCCTCAACAATCAAGCCTTCGAACACCTAGTTTCGAGTAGGAATCTCGCAATCGAGAACGCCAAGGCAAAGCTGTAGAGCGAATAATTTGATTTTTGAAAAATTTAATGTTAAAAACACGGGTCCCCCACAGACCGTTATTATGAAAAAAAAAATCCACCCAAACCAATGATTGGACAGGGTTCCTGGGACCATTCTGCACCTCTGGGCCGAGTTTCAAAATATTTGCCGGCAGAAATTTCGAATACGGTCAGTTTTAGTGTTTCGAGTTGAAATTAAGGAGAAACCGCATGTAAAGTGCGTAGGAAATGATCAAAGTTTCAATGCTTTAACTCCGAAACATGATTGATCATGGTTTTAAATTGTACTAACATGTAGCAGAATGATATAAAATTGATTTACAGCACTGACTTAGCCGGATTAAGCCGAAGTCAAGTGACTTAAGTATATTATTTACAAGTTTATACCTTAATATTTAAAAAAAAAACTCATACATTAAGGAATTTTCAGTCAAAGAAAACTAGATTGCACAAAAATAACTTTAAATGGAGTCACTTTGAGCCAAGATTACTTTGATAAGCTTGAATTTTATGTAAATTTATTTATTTGTAGACGGATTAATTTGGTCTATTTATGTTCCCACAAAGCAATTTGATGATATTGCTACGCAATCTGCTTATTCTGTTTAAATAAAGCCTGTTGATTTATAATTATATAAATTAAAATAAATTTAAAATCTCCTGGAATCCTCCAAATTTGAAAATGATGCTCACATTTTAAAGTCTTGAATCAATTCCTACTGAAATCAAATAAAACAATCAAAATAAACAAATTTTTGTACGTGGCAAGTTTGTGACATTGCAATTAGAATAAAATTGTTCTTGTTTTGTTTAAACATTTCAACCTTACTAATGAAATCCGGAGAGTACTTAAGCTATCATTTAGCTCATATATTTTTGATGTCCTGTGTAATGATTATAATTAGCAAAAGTTTAATGACACAACTTCCCACAAGATTAATATTTCAAACCAATCAATTATTTTCCAACATTGCAGTTATAGTCATAAAATAAAAAATAACATTTTATAATTGATTAAAGTAACTCATAGTTAGAATTCAATAGAACATATTATTGATCATCAAGAATGTTCACTAATAATGTATTCATCAAAACAAAACCTACTTCTGCCCAATGTGAAAACACAATCAATATTATAACAAGCTTGCCATATCTTATGAAATCACGGAAATAGTACAGTTAAATATCTAATCAAATCAAATTGTTCGCTCTACAAACAATACCAGCCAAACTGGGGTGAGAGGCAACCACGTTTAACACTCCACCACCGCGGTGCACCGAACCCAGTATAGTCAAATACGTACAGGCGATGTATGTTTTCAATGTGACTTGTGTCCTAAAACACTTGTTGGGGTCATGTGGTAAAGCTTATGAAACTAAAGCTTTAACTATTTATTTATTTTTAGTTTTTTGTTCTTATTAAACTTTTTATGGCAAGGAAAACATAATTTAGGAACAATATTTGCAACGATTATACTTTGCAATTCAAGCTTATCGAGCTGTTGTTAAGCTATCTGACTATTATAAAATCGTAAAATTTGGTACAATGTCACCCCTTGGCTCAAAGTCACCCCATTTTAAGTTATTTTTGTGTAATCTAGTTTTCTTGGACTGAAAATTCCTTGATGTAGGAGTTTTTTTTTAAATATTAAGGTATAAACTTGTAAATAATATACTTAAGTCACTTGACTTAGGCTTAATCCGGCTAAGTCAGTGCTGTAAATCGTTTTTATATCATTCTGCTACATGTTAGTTCAATTTAAAACCATGATCAATAATGTTTCGGAGTTAAAACATTGAAACTTTGAACATTTCCTACGCACTTTACATGCGGTTTCTCCTTAATTTCAACTCGAAACACTGAAACTGACCGTATTCGAAATTTCTGCCGGCAAATATTTTGAAACTCGGCCCAAAGGTGCAGAATGGTTCCAGGAACCCTGTCCAATCATTGGATTTGGTGGAAATTTTTTTTTTCATAATAACGGTCTGTGGGGGACCCGTGAAAAAAAGAATGTTTTTGCTCGGGTGACATCTAGTATCCATGGAAACAAATCTGATTTTTAATTTAGATGAATTGTAAATTTTTTGAACTCGTCTTGTATGTGCTATCTTGCGACAACGACCATTTTGGTCGATTATGAGTTAATGATGACGTTATGTTAAACACAACAAACATTATAAGATGCCTCAACCCGATTTTAGATATTCGTTTACGTTTCCGGATATCGCAATACAAATACAAATTGCAAAACAAATCTTGTGTATAGACCAATTCTGGAGTTTTTTTTGAAAAGGTCCTATGAACAAAATTTTCATTTTTTGCTTTTTGGGTGTTTTTGAATACCCCTGACTCAAGGCGGTTCTAAAAACACCCAAAAAGCAAAAAATTGAAATTTTGTTTATAGGACCTTTTCAAAAAAAACTCCAGAATTTTTCATCAAAATATCCATGTTTACTTGTGACACGCCATACAAGTTGTCCGAAAATCAGAAAAATGTCTAATTTTTCTCAAATTTAAATGGATATACATTTTTTGTAAAGCATCTTTTGTATTTGAAATTATACTGATTAAGTCAGTTAAAGTATTGAGTTTAGCTTATTTGTGTGTGTGGAAACTTTGTGCACACATAGTACATTATCTCAAAAAGTATTAAATGGTCATTGTCAAAAGATAGCACACAATCGACGAACTTTTATTTTGAAAGGGTATAAATGGATGATAATAAATTGACTCAGAAGCTCAAAGTCGTTAGAGACATTTTAAGTTTTATGACATTTTATAGTCTTTAAACTTTGTGCCCCAACAACCCCTGAAAATTTCGGGATTCGATGAGGGATGTTTATGCCCCTTTAGACTCGCTCATAAGCCTTAAAGGGCTCGAATTTAATTTACCAATACAATTGTACATGTTCTATTTGCGTGTAATTTTTATAAGTGAAACTATTTTCATAATTAATCTCACTATAACCGACATCTTTGACAAAATATTTTGTTGGTTTAAAAAACAAGATTTTTGTTGAAGCAACGCTGAAACTCAAAACAAGTTTTTTTTTAACAACAATACACTTTTGTGACCGGGACCGTGGTGTAGGGGTAAGCGTGGTTGCCTCTCACCCAGTCGGCCTGGGTTCGATCCCAGGCGGTCCCGGTGGCATTTTTCGAGACGAGATTTGCCTGATCACGCCTTCCGTCGGACGGGAAGTAAATGTTGGCCCCGGACTAACCTAATGGTTAGGTCGTTAGCTCAGTCCAGGTGTAGGAGTCGTCTCCCTTGGTCCTGTCTCGGTGGAGTCGCTGGTAGGCAGTTGGACAAACAATCCAAAGGTCGTCAGTTCGAATCCCGGGGTGGATGGAAGCTAGGGTGTAACAAGAGGTTTGCTATTGCCTCAACAATCAAGTCTTCGGACACCTAGTTTCGAGTAGGAATCTCGCAATCGAGAACGCCAAGGCAATGCTGTAGACAGTGATGTCAACCATCGCGACGCTCATTTTTGGTTCGCGGCACATTTTTCGTGTGTAGTGCTTTTCAGTTACGGAATTCGACAACATTGTGTTCGAAGCACTTGTAGAACTCAACAACAGCAACATTTCTTCAGAACATTGTATAGCTGTAAAATTTGTACGCAAAAAGTTATAAGAAGATTTCAGACCTCAGGACCAATGGTTCGCGATGCTTTCGTTTGCCTAACGCATCTTTAGTTGTAACTTTTTTGTATTCATCAAAAATCAAACATATGTTCAGCAAAGTTGTACGATTTGGTGTGTTCTAAAACTCCTTCATACACAACTTTGTCAAATTCCGTAACTGAATGCTCAAAACAACAATTGTTGATACACCAAGTTTATCGTAATCCACGTTAACCTATGGAGGAGCAAAAATAAGAGGGTGCGCATGGTTGACTGAAGCGTTTACTAACATTAACTTCAAACATGTGTGTTAACTTAAGATATTCGAAATTTCGGATAATCGAGTCCTACTATCAATCAGCCAACTTTCGGAATCCGTTGTAATTATGATCCATGAAAATCATAAATTCGGTTAACTGAAAAACTGACAACCTTTTGACATCGCAATCTTAAATAACTCAAGTGGCCATAACTCGCTCACCCTCACACGTTCTTCCAGGATGCTGCAAACAATCATCGTTCGTAAAACTATTTCAATAAAACTTTAGGGTTTCCACATTCGTCCCAAGAGTAACGTCTACATAAGATAAAATTTATCATTCGACTGTGAAATGTGAGTGTGCAACTGAAAAGCACGAGAAGAAGAAGATGTTCACTCTCCGAAAAACCGCTGACATCAGAACGATAACTTGATATATTCTTCCACACACCTGTCTCCAACCTGTCCCTGACTGACGGATAGCTGTATTCAACATCATGATCAAATTCCAAAAAGGTGAGCATAAAGGGAAGTTGTTCGCTCCTTCTCATGCTCTCCCTCCCTCCCTCCCTTTCACACTGCCCACAAATTGACATGCGGTCTGAAGGAAACTGTACGGCAAAGTTTCGTACACTTCGGGGAACGATAGCATCCGACCTGGCCGCAACTTGATGGTCATTGGAAAATGCATCGTTCCGGTTCCGGTCGCGCTGGCCCTTTCTTCCTTTGACACACCACACCCAGCAAGCCGAGCATCTCGCACTGTTCTCGTCGGTTAGCCGCACATTCCACATCCATCCATCCATCGGTCGTCGGTGCTGTCTTGGCTGCCGGCGACGTTGGTTTCGGATGAGTTGGGAGTGTATCACTCAAGGAAGTAGGTACCATTCAGTCATATCGACGGCCAGAGGGGTGTCTCCCCAAACGTGATAAAAAGGGCTGAAGACGGCAGACATGTTGGAAACTGTCATTACCATTGTAATCGAGTTGAATAAAAAGCAAATACCCAATGGGGACATCCCGACCGACCTACAGACCGGGGCAATTTCATGTTTCTTGTTACGTGTGCTGGGTTCAAGGCTCTTGGAAATTTTATGTCTATCGTTCTCGCTTTGAGGGAGTCCCAGTTTTTGTTTTAGGTAATGAAATTGTTTTAATTATGAGAATGCTCAGATCAAGGTTCTCAAATTCAAGGCTACGATTAGGTCAAGAAAAATATTTTTTTTTCACAATTTTAGGATAACTTTGCCAACAATAATCCAGCAAAAAAAAGCAAATCAGAAGAAGAGAAAAGATACTATGTACCTGCAGAAAAGTAAAACAAAAGCTCATCATATTTTAAAAGGGGTTGTCAACTGTTACAAAGTAATACATTGCTTAATTAAAATTGAATAAGCTGCCCATAATTTAAGATTCGGCTTTTATGCCAAATCAAGTATTCCGAGAAAAACGCATTTTTGTGTTTGTCATCAAATCTTCGCTACGGCAATTTTAAAGGGGAACGGTATATTACCTGCATGGTTTTTTTTTTTGCAACGGCAGCCAAAACTAAACAATATTTCAGATAAATTCAAGATTCACAAGATGCGTTGGAACATCTTCTATCACCTGGAGCAAAACTATCGAATTGACAATTCATTGCAATAGTTAGTTTTCAAAAAATCTAAGTTTTAACGAAAATATTCTTTTATTGGCATGCACATTAGGGTGGCTCGACATGATCGATTTTTCAGAACAGGCATTTTTCGGACCCATTTGGGCCCCAAACAACCCCCCAAAATTTGGGAGCGATTGGGTTTGACCCGGCTTTCCGCAAAGCGATTCAAATTTGTATGGAAATTTGTATGGGAAAACCCTCTTTTTTACATTTTAATTTTTATCATTTTCATTTTTCACTCAATTTAAAAACTAACACCGTAGAAGTATAGCCCTGAATGTCCTCTAAAACTTTCCCGAAGAAAGTATGGTCCTATCTTGCTTCTGGAAAAAGATACAGAGTTTTTAAAAGAGGCATTTCAAAATAAGTGCTGAAAATTATATTTCTTGCCAACACTGCCAGTACTTCGGTAGATATTTCGAAATCTTATTTTTTAACGTAATAAGGAAGTAACCTAGCAAAATGGTGTCTTAGGAAAAGTTGTTGTATATGAATGTGGCTTTTATTTAAAATTATTGACATGCAGGGTGACACACCTACAGGGTGTCAACCAAGCCCTAACTTCTACTGGTGACCTTTTAAAGCGTTGGTGTCTTAGGAAAAGTTGTTAAGCTACTTATTCCAAGAAATTTTGACATGGTTGGAAGACAGGGTGGCACATCTACAGGGTGTCAACCCATTTCTCGTTTCTATTTAAGACCTTTTTGATCACTGTAAAGTGGTTGCCTTGTGCCTTGTAAGTTGCCACGCAAAAGGAGGCTGAACAAAAATTCGTCAAAAGTCATTTTTTCACATAAAATTTTCTGGGGAATCGATTGCACATGATTAAAAACACGGTAAAAAAGTTAAGATGCTAGTTTGGCAACGTTCTGATAAGTTGTATTTTTTCTGTAAATTGCTCTATAAAATAAAAGGAAGCTGAATAATGGCTTTTTTCTGTAAAAATGTTCAGGACATTGGAGCAATCTCTACAAAATCGACCGATTTGGCTCAAACTTTGTGGAGGCCTTCCCTATCACCAAAGAAGCCATTTTGTGTTATTGGTTCACCCATACAAATATCCATACAATTTTGGCAGCTGTTCATACAAAAATGGTACGTAAATATTAAAAAATCTGTAACTTTCAAGAATATTTTTTAATTGATTTGGTGTCATGGGCAAAGTTGTAGGTATTGATGAAGATTATTCCGAAAAAAATAGAAACATGGAAAAATTGATGATTTTTTTAATTAACTTTTTTTCACAAAAAAATCTGTTTACCAAAATCCGTATTTTAAATCTTTGATTTTTTTTTTAAATGATTTAGTAGACAAAACCCCGCATGTTTTAAGCCATTCAGAAGTTTGGACCAAATTTTTTCTGACGAGTTATATTTTTTTAAATAGTGATTTTTGTAAAATAAAATAATTGTTGTACTTAAACTTGTTTTACCTCATTTTTTATGTAAAATTAAATTTGCAAGATCGGAAACTGTTTTTACTCATGCGCAATCGATTCCCCAGGAAATTTTATGTAAAAAATTGACTTTTTACGTTATTTTGTTCCTTTGCGATTTGTGCCCTTTTTCGCCCACTTCACAGTGATCAAAAAGGTCTTAAATAGAAACGAGAAATGGGTTGACACCCTGTAGATGTGCCACCCTATCTTCCAACCATGTCAAAATTTCTTGGAATAAGTAGCTTAACAACTTTTCCTAAGACACCAACGCTTTAAAAGGTCACCAGTAGAAGTTAGGGCTTGGTTGACACCCTGTAGGTGTGTCACCCTGCATGTCAATAATTTTAAATAAAAGCCACATTCATATACAACAACTTTTCCTAAGACACCATTTTGCTAGGTTACTTCCTTATTACGTTAAAAAATAGGATTTCGAAATATCTACCGAAGTACTGGCAGTGTTGGCAAGAAATATAATTTTCAGCACTTATTTTGAAATGCCTCTTTTAAAAACTCTGTATCTTTTTCCAGAAGCAAGATAGGACCATACTTTCTTCGGGAAAGTTTTAGAGGACATTCAGGGCTATACTTCTACGGTGTTAGTTTTTAAATTGAGTGAAAAATGAAAATGATAAAAATTAAAATGTAAAAAAAGGGTTTTCCCATGCAAATTTCCATACAAATTTGAATCGCTTTGCGGAAAGCCGGGTCAAACCCAATCGCTCCCAAATTTTGGGGGGTTGTTTGGGGGCCCAAATGGGTCCGGAAAATGCCTGTTCTGATTGAATTAGTCCATTTTGAAATTTTCCCATACAACTTCAAGCATTGCACATCGAAAATTCAGTAAAACTTAAAATATTGTTTAATTAACTCAAACAAGTGTAAAACGACAAAAAAAAAATGCAGAGGAATCCGTTCGAAATTGTTTTCAGCTAGTTGCACTAAAGATTCCACTGAAATTATTATTATTATTATTATTTTTTTTTAAATACAGCCCTTGATATTTCGGACCATTTTTGACGGAGGGGATACAAAAACTTTGACAAATATTTGCAACATCCTAATAATTAAAGCCGTTCAGGTTCATGCCCTACATTATGTATTCCCTCGGTGCTGTTCTTGATTATAGCCAACTTTCATCACCCAGCAGCAGCAGCACTTCATGTCCATGGGCTACTAGACTCTCTCTTCACGCCATGTTTACTGTAAACACCGCGCTGTCAACGGCCGGAGGTTATATGCAGTTGTCGCTCATTTTTTCCTACTTTTGTGTGTACCCTCTTCACCTCTCTTCAGTGGTTCCATATGTTTCGCTTCGGATATGCTATCCTCCCAAAGCAGACCAACCACTCTTCCGTCCAGTCATGTCACCTCTCGGAAGTCCATTTTGTCACTACGCTGTTTCTGCCCAGCCATCATAGCCTGCTTTATTCTTAGGGTGGAAACCCCTCCTCAAATAGCCGTCGGATATTTGACGTTTTAAGTAACGGTGCTATTTAGGTTCTCCTTTTGCTCTGCACTTGACAGTTTTATTCAGACACCAGCATGATAGCAAGCTATTAGGAAGGGTTTTGAGGAATTATCATGTTTTGCAGATCAGATTGACATATATCAGTATTTATGTACCGTAAACCGGAGTGACATTGATAACCAGGGTGACTTTGATAGATTTAACATTTTTTCGCAAAATGAAGAGATCAAATCAAATACGTAGAGAATGGTATGAAATCATACCACCTACAACTGCCAGTATGATTCCATACCATTGAACTTAAATTAAACTTGCGGAAAAATCTAAAACATGTCGTAGGGGTGGCTATCAATGTCATCTCGGTTTACGGTATTGCCCAGGCTATCCTTTTATTGGAGAAATTCGAAAATTAACCATTTACAAACTTTGAATAAGGGTTGAAACAGAAAGCCTAGTTTGACCCCAACAAAATCTCTTAAAATCTTCGAGAATTGCATAACCTATCAAATTGAGCACTGGTGAATCTCCCGAATGTAAATGTTAGCATGGTTTAAAGAATTTTGTATGAGTCTACGAACAAAATAAACAAAATAAGAAACCCGTTTCTTTTGTTTGTGGGTAATTCTCGACCAACTCACAGTTGTCGTCCAGACAGCACTGGAATCGGACGTGTGTGGCAGTAGTCTTGTGATACAGTTCAAGGTCATTTTGTTTTGTTGAACAACAATGGAACCACGGCGAGAGTTTACGGAAACCAAAAGATGCGGAAATATTCCAGTTCTTCCGTAAACAAGGATGGACCAGCAGTGATTTGAGCGCAATGTACCGGGAGGATCATAGCCTGTACATTCGATTCAAATCAACAAAGGGATTGGAAGACGCCTTTTCTAGGTTAGGTCCGAAAACCACGTTTTCGTACAGCGACGAAACGACGACCGACGTAACAGTGGCGGATGCTGGAGGTGTTTCGAAGTACGTCCGTATTTTTGGATTGCCGCCGGAGGTTGAAGATGACCGGATCGAAGAGGTTTTGGGTAAATACGGAAAAGTTCAACAGCTTAATCGAGAGCGATACGCCGAAGAAACAGGATTTCCAATTTGGAGTGGAGTTCGTGGAGTTTTTATGGAGGTGATGGATGAAATACCAGCGCAGGTTAAGATTGAAGGGATTTGTGCAAGGATTTACTACGATGGATTAGGTAATAAATGTTTCGTTTGTGGTTCGAAGGATCATGTGAAAGCTAATTGTAAGGATCGAGGAAAACAGCAGCAGAAATCGAAAACTACGTCGACAAAGGAGTCCACCTCATTTGCAAGTGTATTGGCAAACAGTTCTACATCTTCCCAGCCAGACAAAGTAACGGCTGGTGGTTCAGAAGTGCAAGACAACCAAAAAATGATATCAAAACCAGCAATCACTAGTGAGGGAATAAAGCCTTATCCAAATGATAAGAAAATACCATTCAGATTCAAGGCAGGAAAGCTGATAATCGACGAAGAATTTGTAAAATACTGGGACGATCAAGATGAAATGGTACTAGAAAGGAGAGCTGCAGAAAAGATGAAACAACAGGAAAAGGAAAGACAGGATCGATTTAATCAATGAACTGAAAGATTGTTTTTTATATCTTTGTATTTTTTTTATTGTTGTTTAATAAACTGATTTTACGAAAAAAAAAAAAAAAAAAAAAAAGCTCACACGAAATCGGGAAAAGTTGCCCCGACCCCTCTTCGATTTGTGTGAAACTTTGTCCTAAGGGGTAACTTTTGTCCCTGATCACGAATCCGTTGTCCGTTTTTAAATATCTCGTGGCGGAGGGGCGGTACAACCCCTTCCATTTTTGAACATGCGAAAAAAGAGGTGTTTTTCAATAATTTGCAGCCTGAAACGGTGATAAGATAGAAATTTTTTGTCAAAAAGACTTTTAGGTAAAATTAGACGCCCGATTTGATGGCGTACTCAGAATTCCGAAAAAACGTATTTTTCATCGAAAAAAACACTAAAAAAGTTTTAAAAGTTCTCCCATTTTCCATTACTCGACTGTAAAAAATTTTGGAACATGTCATTTTATGGGAAATTTAATGTTCTTTTCGAATCTACATTGACCCAGAAGGGTCATTTTTTCATTTAGAACAAAATTTTTCATTTTAAAATTTCGTGTTTTTTTCTAACTTTGCAGGGTTATTTTTTAGAGTGTAACAATGTTCTACAAAGCTGTAGAGCAGACAATTACAAAATTTTTGATATAAGGGGTTTGCTTATAAACATCACAAGTTATCGCGATTTTACAAAAAATAAGTTTTAAAAAGTTACTTTTTGCGTTTCTCTTTGTTTCGTCGTCCGTGTCTGTCGCGGGTGACCATGAACGGCCATGATCGATGACGACCAACATTTTCAAAACTTTTTTTCGTAAAATCACGATAACTCGTGATGTTTATAAGCAAACCCCTTATGCCCATATATCAAACTTTTTGTAATTGTCTGCTCTACAACTTGAATGAGATTTTTTCGGTCCTATTCGATCGCTTCGATTTTTTTTAACTGCCATTTGGGGTTATTTAAGCAGGGTTGCCAGGACAAAATATTTAAAAACCTAGCCTTGTGCCGAAAAAAACTAGAAAAATCTGACAAATTAAATTGCAACAGTGGGGGAGCGGTTGATGGTGTCAATTTTGTCTATGGGTCATTCCATCTGAAGCGGAACAGCACTTGAAAATTACCATCTCCGAATCTGCCCAAATTTGGCAGAGCTGTTGAGACTATCAAAACATGCAAAAATCGCGAATTTCATCCAAATCGGACCACCCCCTCCATTTTTGTACCCTCCCAAAAAATCGACTTTTTGGCGATTTTTGAGCAAAACCCCTATCTTCAAACGACGATAACTAGGGAACAACAAATCTTAGAAGGTCGGTCTTAGACTCAATTTTGAAGGAAATTGGACGTAGAATCCATTTCTGTGATCAAAGTTTAGATTAAAATATGTTTTCTACCTGTATTGCGCAATTGAAAACTTTAAATGGCCGTATCTCAAAACAGCCCTATTTATTTTTTGAATTTGACCTCACCATCGTCTTCCCCGTCCGATTTTACATAAGAATCACTTATCGACAGAAAGGAATATGTTTCGTTCCAGAGATATCGAATTTTAAAGTTTTGAGTATTTGAGATTACCTAAATTAGCTACACTCGCCGCCTCTGCTAGAAGCACTAAGTCGTGCTGATGAATAATTACTATCTGGTGTTCTGTAACATGAATTATTTTTATAATTTTATACGATTTTGAGATAAGCAATACCTTGAACAATCTATTTTTTGTTCAAGGAATATTTATTGGGTAATTTTCAATGCACTGTTTTTCATGATCCCAGTGTCATTGAACCATATTAAGTAATGCTACAGAGTGTTTACAATACAATTTTCAAAAAAATTTCATTTTTCTATTATTTTTTTATATTTCTCCTAATTCCTCATTTCTTCCCACCAAGTGAAAACAAATGTAGAGCTGGCTGTGGTAGATGAAATAACTCTCATGGGGTCTAGAGCTATTGTCATGTGCGGTAGCGAAATAGTGCCATTCAGCAAAAACCCCAAAATCTGCCTTACGGTTTGAAAGGTTGATCACAACCGATTTTTATATTGTGAGCCAGTTTCATCTGAATAATTTATTGATTTTTTTTTTCAATTCTGTTACATGTGGCTGTATCGTCTTTCAAAATTTTTAGATGATTGCAAACAAAAAAAGATTATTGTTCGGACGGTGTCGAAATCAACACAACTGAATTTGATCTTAATCAATAAATCAGATTAATCTTTGTAATTTACTTACATTTTTCAGTTTTATACTTTCCAGAAATCCTCCTCCTCAATCATGCTTCACGTGAGTTTTATTCATGTTAATTCATAATTTTTAACACGATAATGTATCGTACACTATTTCTTAAGTGTTACAAATCCTTTGCCGAGCTTCCGTGGCCGTGAGGTTACGGGTTTCGCCTTGTAAGCGGAAGGTGATAGGTTCGATTCCTATCTGGCTCGACAAAGTCAGATCCCTTAAAAGAGTAAATATGCTCACTGGGAATACTGACCGGTAGGGGTTGGGTTTCGACTAGCGGCGTGCTGGGTTTCCAATCCAGAGGTCGTGAGTTCGATTCTCGTACCGGGATGATGAAGTTTACTTACATGATCAATTTCAATTTACTGCTAGCTCAGCGGGAATTCCATTCTGCCCTGTATTGCGTGTCGTTCTTGGTCTGTCCTGTGGGCTAGCTCATAAATTCACCGTATACTTTTTTTTAATTTAAGATTAATACAACAGTTTCCTACAACTTTTACCTAATTTGCTAATGATTGATTGGGATGAAATCTTATTTCAATAAATAATCAGGTAGCAGTTATTGATCAGCGCGCCCGAGTGCTTCTAACATATGCGGCGAGTGTAGCTAATTTAGGTAATCTCAAATACTTAAAACTTTAAAATTCGATATCTCTGGAACGAAACATATTCCTTTCTGTCGATAAGTGATTCTTATGTAAAATTGGCCGGGGAATACGATGGTGAGGTCAAATTCAAAAAATAACTAGGGCTGTTTTGAGATAAGGCCATTCAAAGTTTTCAATTGCGCAATACAGGTAGACAAAATATTTCAAGTTAAATTTTGATCACAGAAATGGATTCTACGTCCAATTTCCTTCAAAATTGAGTCTAAGACCGACCCTCTTTGATTTGTGGTTCCTGAGTTATCGTTGTTTGAAGATAGGGGTTTCGCTCAAAAATCGCCAAAAAGTCGATTTTTTGGGAGCGTACAAAAATGGAGGGGGTGGTCCGATTTGGATGAAATTCAGGATTTTTGCATGTTTTGATAGTCTCAACAGCTCTGCCAAATTTGAGCAGAATCGGAGATGGTAATTTTCAAATTTGCATTTTTTCTTGCACACTTCGGGTGGAATGACCCCTATACAATATGGGTCATTTCGCCTCAACTGTACACAAAAAGTACACATTCGAAATCGTTTTTTCAAACTCAAATTTGGTGGAGCTATTGATACTATCAAAATTCTGCATCTGCAAGCTTAAAAAATCGTTATCTCAAGAGATTTCAATTTTCCCAACATCAAAAAAAAAAATGATTCTTATGTAAAATCGTCTGGGGAACACGATGGTGACGGTCACGATGGTAATTCAAAATCTAAACGCATGTATATTGAGCAAATTGCGTGTAAAGTTTTCAATTGCGCAAAATGTATCAAAGTTTGATTTCAATCGAAATCTGATGACGCCATTCAATTCTGCATCCTATTTGGGTAATTCTCCACCAACTCACACGAAATCAGAAAAAGTTGCCCCGACCCCTCTTCAATTTTCGTGAAACTTTGCTCTAAGGGGTAATTTTGGTCCCTGATCACGAATCCGAAGTCCATTTTTCGATATCTCGTGACGGAGCCTTTCATTTTTCTGGTTTTTTACTAAGACACGTTTTTCAGTTATTTGTAGCTTGCAGATTAACAGAACAGATAGAAATTTGGTGTCAAAGGGACTTTTGTGTAAAATTAGACGCCCGATTTGATGGCGTACTCAAAATTTCGAGAGAAAAAACGTATTTTTCATCAAAAAAGGTTAAAAAATAGTTTTAAAATCGCTGCCATTTCCCGTTACTCAACTGTCAAAAATCGTGAGACAAGTCATTTTATGGGAAATTTAATGTTCTTTTCGAATCTGGAATAACCCAGGAGGGTCATTTTTTCATTTAGAACAAATTTTTTCATTTAATAATTGCGTGTTTTTTCTAACTTTGCAGGGTTACAACAATCGTCCAAGGGGTCATTATTAGGCAAAGTTAGCTGTACTTTCCGAAAAAAGTACTTTCAAAAGCACACGATTGAGTTTTAGGGTTAAAAATTCGAAAAACTGGTCAAAAATGGTCAAAATCATAACTTTTGCAAAAAACTTTTTTGTAAAATTCTGATAACTCGTGAATAAATCATGCAAACCCCTCATGTTTATATATCAAAATTTTTGTTTTTGTCTGCTCTACAATTTTGTAGAACATTGTTACACTCTAAAATGTAACCCTGCAAAGTTAAAAAAAACACGTAATTTTAAAATGAATTTTTTTTTACTAAATGAAAAAATGACCCTCCTGGGTTATTCCAAATTCGAAAAGAACGTTAAATTTCCCATAAAATGACATGTCTCACGATTTTTGACAGTTGAGTAACGGGAAATGACAGCGATTTTAAAACTATTTTTTCAAATCGGGCGTCTAATTTTACACAAAAGTCCCTTTGACACCAAATTTCTCTTCGGGAAAGTTGTAGAGCTCATTCCAGAGCATCCAAATATGAATCCGGTTTTGATATAGCGTGAAACGTGGATTTTTTTAAATATTTAAATTCAAAAAAATGATTTTTCCCATACAAATTTATATGGAAAATTTAATCGCTTTGCACAAAGTGAGGACTGAACCAATCGTTCTCAAACTATGGGAAGTTGTGGACCCCAAAATGAACTAAAAAACTGCTGTGTTGGGAAATCGATTTTGTTATAACACCCTAATGACCCATATGATACTTGAACCCATTTGGGTAGTTCTCCGCCAACTCACACAGCAGTTGCCCCGAACCCTCTTCGATTTGCGTAAAACTCTGTCCTAAAAGGTAACTTTTGTCCCTGATCACTAATCCGAGGTCCGTTTACAGTAATGAGATAGCAATTTGGTTTCAAAGAGACCGTTTACCGTTTTACTGCTCGTACAACCTCCGGGTCATGAGCTGTCTCCAGATGCGCTGCCACTGAACTCGGTTTTGGGCTGCTACTCTCCAATTCCGACTCGGAACTCCCACACTTCTCAGATCTTCCTCCACTTGGTCTAACCACCTCGCACGTTGCGCCCCCCTCCGCCGCGTTCCAACCGGCTCCGAATTAAACACCAACTTCACCGGATTGATAGTCTGGTTTGGTTGGCGCGCATCCAGCGCGTCCGGCATTCTTGCGACGTGTCCGGCCCACCGGATTCGGCCAGCCTTGGCGACCTTCCGAATACTTGGCTTGCCGTAGAGTTGCGCCAGCTCGTGGTTCATCCTTCTCCTCCATACAGTGTTCACACGCACGCCGCCAAAGATCGTCCTAAGCACTCGCGTTTCGAAAACTTCAAGCGCTTGCAGGTCCTCCTCGAGCATCGTCCACGTCTCGTGCCCGTAGAGAACGACGGGTCTTATCAGCGTTTCGTACATGGTACACTTTGTACGCCGGGAAAGGTGACCAGACCGTAAGGTCTTGTGGAGTCCGTAGTAGGCACGACTACCGGTGATGATACGCCTCCGAATTTCTCTGCTGCAGTTGTTGTCCGACGTAACCAACGATCCGAGGTACACAAACTCCTTCACAACCTCGAACTCGTCGCCGTCGATCGTCACGCTCGGTCCTATGCGAGTCCTAAGGGACTCGGTTCCTCCTGCCAGAAGATACTTCGTCTTCGCAACATTCACCTTCAATCCAACCTTATCCGCTTCCCGCTTCAATTCGGTGTACCGCCTGGCCACATCCTCGAACGTCCTGCCGACAATGTCCATGTCGTCGGCGTAGCAGATGAACTGGTTGGACCGGTTGATAATCGTGCCCCGCATGTTGAAGCCCGCCCGCCTCATAACACCTTCAAGCCCAATGTTGAAACAGAGGCCGGAGATACCGTTGCCTTGTCGCAGTCCCTTGCGCGATTCGATCGGGTCGGACATCGCTCCCGAAATCTTCACGCTGCACCGTACCCCGTCCATCGTCGATTTCACCAGTCTGATCAGCTTCCCGGGAAAGCCGTTCTCGTACATGATCTTCCATAGCTCCTCGCGATCGACCGAGTCGTACGCGGCTTTGAAATCGATGAAAAGGTGGTGCGTCGGGATCTGGTACTCGCGACATTTTTGGAGGATTTGGCGTAGCAAAAAGATTTGGTCCGTCGTCGATTTCCCCTCCACGAAACCGGCTTGGTACGTCCCAACGAAATCCTTTGCTCGCTCCGACAGACGACAGAAGATGATCTGAGACAGCACTTTGTAGGCCGCGTTGAGAATAGTGATGGCTCGATAGTTCTCACATTCCAACTTGTCCCCCTTCTTGTAGATCGGGCATATTACTCCCTCTTTCCACTCCTCCGGTAGCTGTTCTGTGTCCCAGACCTTGACTATTAGCCGGTGTAGACAGGCCGCCAGCTTGTCCGGGCCCATCTTGATGAGTTCAGCACCGATACCATCCTTACCCGCTGCTTTGTTGTACTTCAGCTTCTTGATGGCATCCTTAACTTCCCTCATCGTGGGTGCTGGCTCGTCCTCGCCGTCCACCATACCGCTGACGTCGTTTCCCCCGTCGCCCTGGTACTCCGCCTCTGGGCCGTTCAGGTGCTCGTCGAAGTGCTGCTTCCACCTTTCGATCACCTCACGCTCGTCCGTCAAGATGCCTCCGTCCTTGTCCCGGCACATTTCGGCTCGCGGCATGAAGCCTTTCCGGGATTGACTAAGTTTCTTGTAGAACTTACGTGTTTCGTTGGAGCGATACAGCTGTTCCATGTCCTGGCACTCCAACTCTTCCAGGCGGCGCTTCTTGTCCCGAAAGAGATGGGTTTGCTGTCTTCGCAACTGTTTGTACGACTCCTTGTTCCCACGGGTGTTGTGCAGCAGCCACTTGTCCCGCGCTGCTTTCTTCTCGTCCCAAATCGCCTGACATTCCTCGTCGAACCAGCCGTTCCGTCGAACTCGGTCCACGTACCCGATGGCGCTCGATGCTGCTGCGTTGATGGCTGCTTCCATATGGCTCCAGCAGGCCTCCAGAGGGGCTTCGGCGAGCTCACCCTCGTCAGGCAACGCAGCTTCGAGTTCCCGCGCGTACTGGGTAGCGACCTCAGGATCCTTGAGCCGCTCCAGATTAAACCGCTGCGGGCGACGGTACCGGATCTTGTTGACCTCAGACAGGCGTTGGCGCAGCTTTGCCACCACCAGGTAGTGGTCCGAGTCGATGTCCGCGCCACGGTAGGTTCTGACGTCGATTATGTCCGAGAAGTGCCGACCATCGATGAGAACATGGTCGATTTGCGTCTCCGTGTCGTTTGGTGATCTCCAGGTGTACTTGTATAGGGAGGTGTGCTGGAAGAAGGTACTACGTATGGCCATGTTTCGGGAGGTAGCGAAATCGATGAGTCGTAGGCCGTTCTCGTTCGTCTGCTGGTGAGCGCTGAACCTCCCAATAACCGGTCTAAACTCCTCCTCCTGGCCAACTTGAGCGTTCAAGTCGCCGATGACAATCTTGACGTCGTGTTTTGGACACTTCCTGTACTCGCGGTCAAGAAGCTCGTAGAAAGCGTCCTTGTCATCGGCGTCGCTTCCCATGTGCGGGTTGATGATGCTCAGGTTGAAGAATCGGCCCTTGATTCTCAACCGGCACATTCTGTCGTTGACTGGCCACCACCCAATCACGCGCTTCGCCATTTCACCCAGCACGATAAAAGCTGTCCCCAGCTCGTGTGTATTGCCGCCGCTCCAATACATAGTATAACGTCATGATTCGAATTCCCGGACGCTTCGAAACCCGGACACTTCAACTTGTTTTATCAATTATTTGGTTATAAGTTCGCATTATGAATGTCAAAACTGTGTTATTTGATGAATTCTTACATCAACTTTCATTTAAAGTTTGTTTGAACGCTGTAGTTAATGCCATTCACTAACATTTCAGTCCAAATTTGTGCGATTCATTAGCAAAAAAGAGTGTCCGGAATTCGAAGCAAAAGTGTCCGGATTTCGAATCAGCCTTTAACAGTGTCCGGGATTCGAAGCACAACAAGTCATTTTAATTTTCAAATTCTGATGAAAAATGGTTAGAAAAGACATATTTTACATGCATTCTCTTAAAACTGACTGTTTATACTAAATCCTGATGATATTTCTACATTTCCAACTTATTACATGATTTTTTGCCAGCTATAACAAAAATAATATGGTACTAAATGTCCGGATTTCGAATCATGACGTTACCCACCGAATTCTCGGTGGTCCTTCCCCGTCCAGCACACCTCCTGCAGCGCCACGACTTCGAGACCGCGGACCCGCAATTCTTTGTGAAGAATGCGGTCGCTCCCATCGAAGTTGAGGGACCTGCAGTTCCACGTCCCGAGTTTCAAAGAGACCTTTATGTTAAATTGGACGCCCTATTTGATGTCTTACTCCGAATTCCGAAAAAAAACGTATTTATCATCGAAAAAAACACAAAAAATATTTTAAAAACTAACTTAATCCACCTTTGTGGTTGGAGCCTTCCTCACTTATTACCAACAATGGGTGATATGATGGGGTTGGACACAAATTTAATCTATTTTTTATATCCGGAATAAAAATGCACATAAATATCACTTAAGTGGCCATATCTCTAGACAGGGTTGCCAGATCTTCAATGTTTCGAACTCGTTGGAAAGGTCTTTTGATAACCTAACCAACGATGGGTCGGATGGTGGATCCGGACATAGTTTACATACATTTAAGTGAGATCCGGCTTCCAAAAAGTCCATAAATATCACTTAAGTGGCCATATCTCGAGACAAGGTTGCCAGATCTTCAATGTTTTGGACTCGTTGGAAAGGTCTTTTGATAACCTAACCAACGATGGGTCGGATGGTGGATCTGGACATAGTTTACATACATTTAAGTGAGATCCGGTTTCCAAAAAGTACATAAATATCACTTATGTGGCCATATCTCGAGACAGGGTTGCCAGATCATCAATATTTTGGACTCGTTGGAAAGGTCTTTTGATAACCTAACCAACGATGGGTCGGATGGTGGATCCGGACATAGTTTACATACATTTAAGTGAGATCCGGCTTCCAAAAAGTCCATAAATATCACATAAGTGGCCATATCTCAAGACAGGGTTGCCAGATCTTCAATGTTTTGGACTCGTTGGAAAGGACTTTTGATAACCTAACCAACGATGAGTCGGATGGTGGATCTGGACATAGTTTACATACATTTAAGTGAGATCCGGCTTCCAAAAAGTACATAAATATCACTTATGTGGCCATATCTCGAGACAGGGTTGCCAGATCATCAATATTTTGGACTCGTTGGAAAGGTCTTTTGATAACCTAACCAACGATGGGTCGGATGGTGGATCCGGACATAGTTTACATACATTTAAATGAGATCCGGTTTCCAAAAAGTACATAAATATCACTTATGTGGCCATATCTCGAGACAGGGTTGCCAGATCATCAATGTTTTGAACTCGTTGGAAAGGTCTTTTGATAACCTAACCAACGATGGGTCGGATGGTGGATCCGGACATAGTTTACATACATTTAAGTGAGATCCGGCTTCCAAAAAGTCCATAAATATCACATAAGTGGCCATATCTCGAGACAGGGTTGCCAGATCTTCGATGTTTTGGACTCGTTGGAAAGGTCTTTTGATAACCTAACCAACGATGGGTCGGATGGTGGATCTGGACATAGTTTACATACATTTAAGTGAGATCCGGCTTCCAAAAAGTACATAAATATCACTTAAGTGGCCATATCTCGAGACAGGGTTGCCAGATCTTCAATGTTTTGGACTCGTTGGAAAGGTCTTTTGATAACCTAACCAACGATGGGTCGGATGGTGGATCCGGACATAGTTTACATACATTTAAGTGAGATCCGGATATATGTGAAAACACATTTTTATGTATAACTTTTGAACTACTTATCGAAACTTCAAACAATTCAATAGCGATGTATGGGACCCTAAACCAAGTCGAATGCAACCGGTTTGATCAAAATCGGCCCAGCCAGTGCCGAGAAAACTTGGCAAGAATTTTGAACACATACATACATACACACACACATACACACACACACACATATACACACACACACACACACACATACACACACACACACAGACATTTGTTCAAATTTCTGATTCTGATTCGATAGGTATACATGAAGGTGGGTCTACGAGCTTTTAATAAAAAGTTTATTTTTTGAGCAGGATTATAGCCTTACCTCAGTGAGGAAGGCAAAACTCTGCCATTTTCCGTTACTTGACTGTTAATTTTTTTTGGAACATGTAATTTTAAGGGAAATTTCATTTTTTCATGTAGAACAAAATTTTTCATTTTAAAATTTCGTGTTATTTCTAACTTTGCAGGGTTATATTTTCGAGTGTAACAATGTTCAACAAAGTTGTTGAGCAGACAACAAAAACATAAGGGGTTTGCTTCTAAACATCACAAGTTATCGCGATTTTACGAAAAAAAAAGTTACCCTGCAAAGTAAGAAAAAACAAGAAATTTTAAAATTAAAAATTTTATTTTACATGGTCTCCCAAGTGTGAATGTATGGCACGGGGAGAGGGCACCGAATACCTATACTACACTTAATTTTTTTTTGCGTCCAGTGCGTACACACACAAAGTCATTTATTTAGTTTTCGATTCTGAGTCGATATGTATTCATGATGGTAAGTCTTCGAGCTTTTAATAAAAAGTTCATTTTTAGAGCAGAATAATAGCCTTACCTCAGTGGGGAAGGCAAAATCTTTGAAAAAAGGTATTTTGTATTTTGTTAGATAGCTTTTATGGCAAAACATTATTTTTGAATTAACTTTTTTGTTTTTGCCAAAACAATCCAATAAATGAAATGAAATGAAAAAATAGCAATTTCAAAGGTTATTTTGTAACTTTTTTCCTTCCCCTGCTCAATTTTTCTCTCGTGTACCAGTAAACTCTAACACCGTTTGAATTAGTCAGCTGTTGAAAGGTACCCCATAACTCAGCTTAGGATAATTACTGCACTGATGTGTTTGCCAAAACAATCCAATAAATGAAATGAAATGAAAAACTAACTTAATCCACCCATGTGGTTGGAGCCTTCCTCACAACAATGGCTGTACACAAGTTTCATCTATTTTTTAGATCTGGCTTCCAAAAAGTACATCGATATCACTTAAGTGGCCATATCTCGAGACAGGGTTGCCAGATCTTCAATGTTTTGGGCTCGTTGGAAAGGTTTTTTGATAACCTAACCAACGATGGGTCGGATGATGGATCCGGACAAAGTTTACATACATTTAAGTGAGATCCGGCTTCAAAAAAGTACATCAATATCACTTAAGAGGCCATATCTCGAGACAGGGTTGCCAGATCTTCAATGTTTTGGACTCGTTGGAAAGGTCTTTTGATAACCTAACCAACAATAGGTCGGATGGTGGATCCGGACATAGTTTACATACATTTAAGTGAGATCCAGCTTCAAAAAAGTACATCAATATCACTTAAGTGGCCATATCTCGAGACAGGATTGCCAGATCTTCAATGTTTTGCACTCGTTGGAAAGGTCTTTTGATAACCTAACCGACAATAGGTCGGATGGTGGATCCGGACATAGTTTACATACATTTAAGTGAGATCCGGCTTCAAAAAAGTACATCAATATCACTTAAGTGGCCATATCTCGAGACAGGGTTGCCAGATCTTCAATGTTTTTGGCTCGTTGGAAAGTGTTTTTTATAATCTAACCAACGATGGGTCGGATGATGGATCCGGACATAGTTTACATACATTTAAGTGAGATCCGGCTTCAGAAAAGTACATAAATGTCACTTAAGTGGCCATATCACGAGACAGGGTTGCCAGATCTTCAATGTATTGGACTCGTTGGAAAGGTCTTTTGATAACCTAACCAACAATTGGTCGGATGGTGGATCCGGACATAGTTCACATACATTTAAGTGAGATCCGGCTTCAAAAAAGTACATCAATATCACTTAAGAGGCCATATCTCGAGACAGGGTTGCCAGATCTTCAATGTTTTAGACTCGTTGGAAAGGTCTTTTGATAACCTAACCAACAATAGGTCGGATGGTGGATCCGGACATAGTTTACATACATTTAAGTGAAATCCGGCAAAAAAAAAGTACATCAATATCACTTAAGTGACCATATCTCGAGACAGGATTGCCAGATCTTCAATGTTTTGCACTCGTTGGAAAGGTCTTTTGATAACCTAACCAACAATGGGTCGGATGGTGGATCCGGACATAGTTTACATACATTTAAGTGAGATCCGGCTTCAAAAAAGTACATCAATATCACTTAAGGGGCCATATCTCGAGACAGGGTTGCCAGATCTTCAATGTTTTAGACTCGTTGGAAAGGTCTTTTGATAATCTAATCAACGATGGGTCGGATGATGGACCCGGACATAGTTTACATACATTTTAGTGAGATCCAGCTTCAAAAAAGTACATCAATATCACTTAAGTGGCCATATCTCGAGACAGGGTTGACTGATCTTCAATGTTTTGGACTCGTTGGAAAGGTCTTTTGATAACCTAACCAACGATGGGTCGGATGATGGACCCGGACATAGTTTACATACAGTTAAGTGAGATCCAAATATATGTGAAAACACATTTTTATACATTACTTTTGAACTACTTATCGAAACTTCAATCTGTATAAAACTCGATCTATGGGACCCTAAACCAAGTCGAATGCAACAAGTTCGGGTCAAATCGGTTCAGCCAGTGCCGAGAAACATGAGCTAGTTTGTTGGTCACATACATACATACACACACACATACACACACACATACACACAGACATTTGTTCAGTTTTCGATTCTGAGTCGATATGTATACATGAAGGTGGGTCTACGACGTTTTTATACGAAGTTCATTTTTAGAGCAGGATTATAGCCTTACCTCAGTGAGGAAAGCAAAATGAATTAACTTTTTCAAATCTTATTTCAACTCTGAGAATGCGTGTTGGACATTTTCCGCAGAAAAAACATCATATAAGGGACTTAAAATCGTATACGGGTCTAATACTCTTACAAATATCCGAGTAATCTCAGTAAAAATCACAACTTTTTAAATCATGTTCACACCATACATCAAACATTACGACTATTTCCATAATATGGTGATCCGTTTTGAAGTATCGTGGTTTAATCTTAACTTGGGACCAAAAAAAAAAATTGTTTTGTCGAATCCCAATGTGTAGCAAAATGTTTTTCTGCGAAAAAAAAACAAACTTCGTTTCTTACTTAAATATACTACTCAGATATTTTTTACTCGCTCATCGCCGATGAATTCCATGACTTGCAAAGCAGCCAGCAATTTGGTCAATCGCTTCATACAGCGATAGAATACTTCGGGATTTTTCTGCGCAATCAGGCCCCTTGGATGTAAGTGTCGTGAGTCTTTACAAATTGATCATATATAAAGGGTATGTAGAAATGGAAAAAAGGATTACAATAAGGAATGTTATGGATATTAGAATAAATTTTATAGTGAATAGATAACACCGACCAACTTCATTTATGCGCATTCCCAAATCACGAAGAAGCATGAATTTTGGGGTCCCTAGATACACGTGCTTTTTAATTTTTTGAAATATATTCAAGCAGGGCCGGATGGTATCTCTTCAAAGTTATGGAGTATAGTATGGAGAATTGGTGCGGTTCAAATTTGCAAATTTGAAGAGATCATAACAACAGAATTTTGGGACTACAAAATTAATTGGAACTTACACTTTGGACTGAAAAAAGTGTACATGTCGAAAATCTACTCTCCCTTTTTCCTGGTACCCCTCAAACGCTTGGTTTGCTTCCGGTTCACATTCTCAATGACAGATAATAGCCGGAGTTGGTATGTGTACGAGTTGGTTTTGGCATCCACCCAGAACAAACAATAGCTGTTAAAGTTTGCCAAAGCTTTTTGTGATTTTTTTTTCTCTCCGTTCCTAGGTTGACCGGAGATTCCGGCCACCGCAGGTTTGTAAGCCCAAGCCAAAACTCACCTGAAACGGCAGCGAAAATGATGAAACTAACGCCGTGTAGCAGCCTCATCTCATCTCTCTGCGTTGTCCCGGCCAGCGTCGTTGTTCCACCACGGGGCCAAGCTCGTCGGGAACGATACACGGAGTTGTCCTGATGCTGCTGCTGCTGCTACAACAACAACTCTTCCCTGCTGCTGCTCCTCCTCCACCGACCACCCCACCACCAGGTTGCCGTGGGGCGACAATTTTGACGAAATCGATTGCGCCAGCGAACTCCCAATGATGACGAGAAACAGAAAGAGAGAGAGTGCGGTAGAACCGAAATTGCTGCTGTTCTGATCTGCTCCTCGAATTGCGTTGGTCGTCCAGAACTGCTCTGGTCCTACGGGAGGGATGGTAATGGCTGGGGCAGGAACAATGAAAATGGCAGCGGTGAGTGGTGAAAAGCAATTTCCGGTCAAGAAACGATCATGTTTTTCTGCAAATTTCAAACAGAACGAGAAAACAGAGAGAAAAGGTATTATTAATCGAAAATTTCCAATTTATTGCGAGAGTGCAAATGCGATTCGGTTCATCTATATGTCTCTGTAAGTCGCCTTATTTCTGAGTGCACGTAAACAACAATGATTTAAATGTCAATTTTCTTATTCGATTTCACCAGAAGCATGGAGGCTTCTTACTTTTTTTTTCCTAGGGCAAATACAGTTTTCCAATTTCAATTTCTTTCACAAGTCGACAAACACCTCAAAAATAGCTTACAAAACCATAAATCGTCCAGCTTTTTTGTTCGAAAGCAAGCACAACGCAGCGCTAGGTAATGTGGTCAGAGCGCTTTCTTGAACGAATGCCATGATAAGTTGGCGGTTGGCTTCTTGGCTTCCATGTTCAATTTGCTAGTTTTTCCATCTTATACGGTCTTTTACCTTGAATGCGTTATAGTTATGTATAGAAACAAAATTATATTTAAGAAAATACTGTCCGGAAAGAAGAGGACGAAGATAACACCGACCAACAAACATTTTTGCGCAGGCCCAACTCGAGGGTAAGCATGAAGTTTGAGGTCCCCAGAAACACGTGCACTTTGAATATTTCAAAAGTAGGGGAAATAAACCCATTTTAAGCCTAATAAGCGGTCTTGTTTGAATGATGCTGGATAATCTGGAGTGTTCCTTGATATTCAGTGAAACCAAGTACACCAACGAGTAGAGCAACTTTTTGTGAACATTTCTGTTAATTTTCACTTTTATTAAAAGTTATGCTATTCCTTTTACAAGCATTTTAAAAAAATATTTCAAAAACGCATTCTAATCAGTCGTGTGCATTGGGCCACGCCCATTTTTGTAGTTTCAGCTTAGATCTTTTTTTCTTCCAACGCTCGTTTGGGTCTGCTTCGTGCTGCCAAAATTGATGAAATTTTGAGCGAACACTCACGAAAAGTAGCATTTATAGAGAAAGTTTCCTGGCAACACCACAAGCACTGCTGGTGGTGTTGGTGGCCACCTTTTGTTCTTTATTTGCCTTCGCTTCTCGCTCGGTTTTCTTCAGCCTTCGATTAGAATGGATGGTCAAAATTGAAACGTCAAAAGACTTAGCGCGTTTGTTTTTTTGATGGCGCTTGATAATTATTTACATGTTTCGGGATTATTTTTCAAGTGAGCGACTAAGTAACGGTCAAAAGAACATGTAGCCGGTAGTTGGAAGCAATTTTATATCTTAAGCGCTTTGAAATCGTTAGCGCAAGTGAAAAGATATTGATGGCGACTTTCGTTAAGCAGTTAACCTCTTGCGTGTGGATGTGTGTTCCACCAAAATGATGAGAAATGGTCTCGCAAAATAGAAATAATGATCAAAACACGGGTCCTCCACAGACCGTTATTATGAAAAAAAAAATTCCACCCAATCCAATGATTGGACAGGGTTCCTGGAACCATTCTGCACCTCTGGGCTGAGTTTCAAAATATTTGCCGGCAGAAATTTCGAATACGGTCAGTTTTAGTGTTTCGAGTTGAAATTAAGGAGAAACCGCATGTAAAGTGCGTAGGAAATGTTCAAACTTTCAATTTTTTAACTCCGAAACATTATTGATCATGGTTTTAAATTGAACTAACATGTAGCAGAATGATATAAAAACGATTTACAGCACTGACTTAGCCGGATTAAGCCTAAGTCAAGTGACTTAAGTATATTATTTACAAGTTTATACCTTAATATTTAAAAAAAAAACTCCTACATCAAGGAATTTTCAGTCCAAGAAAACTAGATTACACAAAAATAACTTAAAATGGGGTGACTTTGAGCCAAGGGGTGACATTGTACCAAATTTTACGATTTTATAATAGTCAGATAGCTTAACAACAGCTCGATAAGCTTGAATTGCAAAGTATAATCGTTGCAAATATTGTTCCTAAATTATGTTTTCCTTGCCATAAAAAGTTCAATAAGAACAAAAAACTAAAAATAAATAAATAGTTAAAGCTATAGTTTCATAAGCCTTACCACATGACCCCAACAAGTGTTTTAGGACACAAGTCACATTGAAAACATACATCGCCTGTACGTATTTGACTATACTGGGTTCGGTGCACCGCGGTGGTGGAGTGTTAAACGTGGTTGCCTCTCACCCCAGTTTGGCTGGTATTGTTTGTAGAGCGAACAATTTGATTTGATTAGATATTTAACTGTACTATTTCCGTGATTTCATAAGATATGGCAAGCTTGTTATAATATTGATTGTGTTTTCACATTGGGCAGAAGTAGGTTTTGTTTTGATGAATACATTATTAGTGAACATTCTTGATGATCAATAATATGTTCTATTGAATTCTAACTATGAGTTACTTTAATCAATTATAAAATGTTATTTTTTTATTTTATGACTATAACTGCAATGTTGGAAAATAATTGATTGGTTTGAAACATTAATCTTGTGGGAAGTTGTGTCATTAAACTTTTGCTAATTATAATCATTACACAGGACATCAAAAATATATGAGCTAAATGATAGCTTAAGTACTCTCCGGATTTCATTAGTAAGGTTGAAATGTTTAAACAAAACAAGAACAATTTTATTCTAATTGCAATGTCACAAACTTGCCACGTACAAAAATTTGTTTATTTTGATTGTTTTATTTGATTTCAGTAGGAATTGATTCAAGACTTTAAAATGTGAGCATCATTTTCAAATTTGGAGGATTCCAGGAGATTTTAAATTCATTTTAATTTATATAATTATAAATCAACAGGCTTTATTTAAACAGAATAAGCAGATTGCGTAGCAATATCATCAAATTGCTTTGTGGGAACATAAATAGACCAAATTAATCCGTCTACAAATAAATAAATTTACATAAAATTCAAGCTTATCAAAGTAATCTTGGCTCAAAGTGACCCCATTTAAAGTTATTTTTGTGCAATCTAGTTTTCTTTGACTGAAAATTCCTTAATGTATGAGTTTTTTTTAAATATTAAGGTATAAACTTGTAAATAATATACTTAAGTCACTTGACTTCGGCTTAATCCGGCTAAGTCAGTGCTGTAAATCAATTTTATATCATTCTGCTACATGTTAGTACAATTTAAAACCATGATCAATAATGTTTCGGAGTTAAAACATTGAAACTTTGATCATTTCCTACGCACTTTACATGCGGTTTCTCCTTAATTTCAACTCGAAACACTAAAACTGACCGTATTCGAAATTTCTGCCGGCAAATATTTTGAAACTCGGCCCAGAGGTGCAGAATGGTCCCAGGAACCCTGTCCAATCATTGGTTTGGGTGGAATTTTTTTTTTCATAATAACGATCTGTGGGGACCCGTGCAAAAGTGCAATAAATTTGATATTTTTGGCCAGTAAGTGGCATACATTTGCGTGCTTACTCGAGCCAGTGCTGTTGCTGGTAAGTTTACAGCCTAAATAG
The DNA here is from genome assembly GCF_016801865.2 of Culex pipiens pallens. Taxonomy (NCBI): domain Eukaryota; kingdom Metazoa; phylum Arthropoda; class Insecta; order Diptera; family Culicidae; genus Culex; species Culex pipiens. The sequence goes on along the minus strand of NC_068937.1, from coordinate 62,647,050 downwards.
TATTTTTGGAGCTTTAATCGAGCATCAAACTCTCCATATAACGAAGATAGGTGTTTGATTAGAAAGGGTATATTTCCCCTAGTTAGACAGGGCCGAAGGGTTTTTCTCCAAATTTGTATGGAGAACTAGTGCTGTTCGCTACTCCCACATATTGCATGCAATTTTTTAGATGTATGCAACCGCTCTAATTCCCCATACATACTTAGAAGAAAAACCATTCGGCCCAGTCAATTTTTGAAAAATTCAAATTGCACGTGTTTCTGGGAACCACGTTGAGCCTGTGCAGTCATTTTGTCAGTTTTTGTAGATCAGTGTAATCTTGAAGAACTTTGGAATTTATTCTCTAAATAATTGAAAAAAAAAATCAATAATATAAGGCATGGTATCAATTATTACAAAATAGCCAGACAAGTGATTTAAAACTCTGTAATCTTTTCTCTTCCACTATCCACCTTAGAGAGACGAATGCACAATGGTGTAAAGTCTCTATAATAAAAAATAATAATTAAAAAATGCCGTCAACTGGGACAAACCGGAATAACAGTCTGATGGTACGTTCGTTTGATGGCTAGTTCCACGCTGAGTGCCGCACTCAGAGCTGTCAAAGTGTTTCTTTGAAGAAACTAGCGTTAGTTCCGCACGAGTTTCACCGCCATCTTGGAACTGAAACTCTAGTGCCGCACTCGATATTTTTTCAGTTTCATGCGAGTTCCACGCGCACTGACAAATGACGTTCGATTGAACTAAAACTGGCAGTGCCGCACCGGCTCTTCAAACGAACGTACCATGAATATGAGAAGCCTTGGGGACAGCAGTTTGTAAATCACTTATGGGTCATTCCATCTGAAGCGGAACAGCATTTGAAAATTACCCTCTCCGATCCTGCTCAAATTTGGCAGGGCTGTTGATACTATCAAAACATGCAAGAATCCCGAATTTCATCCAAATCGGACCACCCCCTCAATTTTAGTACCCTCCCAAAAAATCGACTTTTTGACGATTTTTGAGCAAACCCCCTATCTTCAAACGGCGATAACTCAGGAACCACAAATCTTAGAGGGTCAGTCTTAGACTCAATTTTGATGGAAATTGGTTGAGAATCCATTTCCGTGATCGAAATGTTGATTAATTATTTTTTTGCTACCTGTATTGCGCAATCGAAAACTTTAAACGGCCGTATTCCAAACACCCCAACTTATTTTTTTTTTATTTGACCTCACCATCGTGTTCCCCGGCCAATTATACATCGTCGCCATCGTGCTAACTTGTCGTACGTGCATTTTGGGCCAAATTGACTTAAGAACGCCATTTTGTACAGCTCACAATGCCTCACCTTTTGACCTTCACAGATCCCCAAAATTCGATTTCAATTCTGAGATATTCAACAAAAACCGAAAAAACTCCGTGCATTTTTGTCACTTTACATATGAAAGTAGTTTCAATCTTGTTGTGCTATCTTGTCACTGCATGAAAATTGATGTAAGTGCGACAAAAGGCCAAAGGGATTTCAGGCCAGGAAAGTCAGGATGCGTTTGTCGCACGTACAAGCTAGACTACCGTAAACATTTGTAATTATAACTCGGGACCTCGGCAACCAACTTCAACCAAACTTCCGGACAATGCACAGAATGGCCAGCCAAACAAAACGTGTTTGTTATTGTTTACATTGCGTGCTCTCGTTTTTGTATATTCAAGGTCAAACATTAAAACGCGTTTTTCTCGGAACGTCAAAATGGCGGGTGCGACAAGATAGCACGACGACGTCGACATAAGAATCACTTATCGACAGAAATGAATACGTTTCGTTCCAGAGATATCGAATTTAAAAGTTTAGTGTTTTCGAAATTATCTACATCAGCTTCATTCGCCGCATCTTCTATAAGCACACATGCGGGCTGATCAATAACTGCTAACCTGTTGACCTGGGAGATGATTATTTTAATTTATAATTTTATAATTTTACGCAAATATTTATTCAAATGGCTAATAGGGGAAATTCTCGTATGTTTGGCAGATTAAGTCCTCGCTCCTAGTTTCGTCCAATTTGCTCATTTTCACTATAGAAATGGATTCTACGTCCAATTTCCTTCAAAATTGAGTCTAAGACCGACCTTCTAAGATTTGTGGTTTCTGAGCTATCGCCGTTTGAAACTAGGAGGTTTGGTAAAAAATCGCCAAAAAGTCGAATTTTTGGGGAGGTACAAAAATGGAGGGGGTGGTCCGATTTGGATGAAATTCGGGATTCTTGCATGTTTTGATAGTATCAACAGCTCTGCCAAATTTGAGCAGGATCGGAGAGGGTAATTTTCAAATTTGCACTTTTTCGTGCACAGTTGAGATGGAATGACCCTTATGTAAAAGCATCAATTAAGGATATTAATGAATCTCTGGATAGTTATTAACCCATTACCCCTTGCAACCAATGGTCCTGATTGTTTTAAAAAGACTCAGTCACTCGCGAGCAGAAATCGAGAGCCATGAATAACTGCTTTGATATATTTCTACCGTTTGTCACTTCCACACCAATCGCTACTGAACACTCTCTCTCTCTCTCTTTGCTCTCACTCTCACTCCAATTGGGTTGAACAGCGAATGGACCGATTGCGTTATGTCGCTCAAAATTTACTGAGAAAAGTTTGCGATCGGCTTTGTTTTACTCAGTTATTAAACTGCTTGAAATCTATGTTATCAAAAATGTTTTGCAATTTTGTTGATAACCCGACATCAAAGACACAATTACAAGCATTTTCCATCGTGCCAAATACAAATTGACGGCAAACTGTGGTAATGCAGGCCAAGCGAGTGCCGAGCTTGTATTTTGTTAGATTCTCTCTCTCTTAAATTCACGAAGTATTTGTGTCGCTGGGAGAAGCGATTGAGCAAGTCGCTTGCAGCCTGCCCAGTCACGACGTTCTAGCAGGATTCTAGCAGAGTTCTTACAAGGCTGGATATTCTTAGAGCATTCTAGCAGAAATGTTCCATCGTTCTAGCAGGATTCTGACAGAACCAGCTCTGCTAGGATATTTCGTGACTGGGTGAGGGTAGTGTTCGCTCGCGAAAGGTTGCAAGCTCCAATTTGCAAAGATTTGTCGACGAAGAATGAGTGATTTCTGATCTTCGAACCGAAAATCAGGACCCTTGCTTGCAACACTGCCAGTTTTTCTGGGCGTAAAGGGCGGTTGGTGTCCAGCGCGGTGGGTCTGGCAAACATTGGCCAATCTGTTTCCCTTGACAAACATGCATATGGGTCATTCCACCTCAACCGTATCAGCACTTGAATCATCTTTTACTGATCAAGCTCAAATTTGGTGGGGCTTTTGATAGAAGCAAAAATCCCTATTTTCATCCAAATCGGAGCACTTCCTCATTTTTTACACAACCCCAATCATTCGCTGTTTTTGCGAAATTGTGAAAAACCTCAATTTTCAAACAGCGAAAACTCGAAACCCCCAAGTCGTAGAAGGTTGATCTGGGACTCATTTCAATACTTATACGATCATGCTCGAGAAAAAAGGGAATTTATATGGAAACTCCGCCTTTTGACGACTTTGAGAGTTAAGGTATTGAGGTATTGAAGAAAAATAAGTTAATCATTGGGGCGCATATCCGCCTCACAATAAACAATAAAAAAAGTACGTGCACGCAGAAAAATGTTTTGTAGAATCAGCCTGTACGAGGTTTGAATCAACAAAATTTTTGTTGAATATAATCAACAAAAAATTTGCGTTGAAACAAACCTTGATTTTCTCAATTCCACAAAAATCTTTTGTTGTTTTGAAAAAGCTGCTTTGACGTTTAGCGTTGATTCAACAAAAATCATGATTTTCAAATCAAGAAAACGTTTTGTTGATTCAAATATGCCTTATTTTTCTGCGTGTGGAATTGATTCACGCACTCTTCTTTAACATCGAAAATTGTTTTCAGTATGTGTTGCGCAAATAAAAGCTAAGTGCTTAATATTAATTTAAAGCTTTTTTTCAAAGCTGTGAAACGTTCTAACACTGAACTTTCTTACAATAAGATTTCAAAACCTAGACACTGAAACGAGTTTCCCATGTAAAATTTAGCCGATGCTTTAAAGTGTCAGTTCACTTGAAAAGCTTAAGAAGCCAAGCACAGTTTATCCTAAAATGACCCCAACATCTCACCTCTTTCACTGAACAAAAAAAAACACAGCATCTGGAAGGAAGGGAAAAAAATCTAACCAAAGATTTCAAAAGCCATAATCGGTTGTTTTGCTCCTTTTCAATTTGCCTCTGTGGGAATCCTCTTAAACATGCATGAATACCTTGGGCTCTCTTCAGGCCAAATCACTTACTCCGTTGTACACCCACAGCGCTGGACGGGGAAACAAAAAATGCTCTAAAATGTTACACGCAGAGAAAAACCATCCCTTTAATTCCCTATTCCCCGTACCACCTGACCCAATCTGTGTCTCTTCCGTCAGCAACATTCAGCACAGTTCGTTAGACTCCGCACAGACCGGCGTCGGTGATCCAGGAAGCTTGGTTTCTCTAAAGAGAGAGTCCTGAGGACTCCTAGTCGGAACGAGTTGCACCACAGTTCGCTTAGTTTCGCCTCAATCATGGGAACGCTGAGAGATGAAAAAGTAGCCATCACCAGAGAGAGAAAGAAAGAGAGAGAGGAGCCAAAAAAGACATGAAGCAAGAACAGGAAAAATCAACAACACTGGAATCGAAAAACCAGTCCAAACAGAAGTTTATGGGGGCAATGCTTGAAGTTTAAATTTTCTTTTTCCTGTTTTGGAGCCTCGTCTGCAGTTTCCAGTCGACGGAAAATAACATAACTTTGTTCTGCAGACCAGCCAGAAAGCAAAAGAGGAGCACTGAAGGAAGTAATCCAATTTAATGCTCTCCCTTACGAGGCGGTAAGTAGTAACGACTCCTCAGCATTAAAACATTTACAAGCAAAACTTTACTTTTTTGTTTGCCTTGTTGTGTTGAAAGATTTTTTTCTGCTTTTTAGAGTTTCATCATCCAGGAAGTTTCATTTGGACTTTGTAATCACTTTTCTGACCCAACTATCGAAGAACGGCTGGAATAATCTTGAAATATTTGAATATTAAATTTTATTAAGGTACTGTACACTAGAATGGCAAATCTGGTTTTAATCTGGGTACGCTACACTGAAATAAAAAAAAAGTACGAAATTTCTTTATTCTGGGAATTTTGCCTCTCTTCCTTATTTAGAAATTGAGTTTTTCGAATTACCAAATAAAGAAAAATGGCAAAATTCTATAGAGTATAGGAATTTTGTACTTTTTTTTTATTTCAGCGTACTCAGCAAAAAATCCGATGGCAAAAAAGCATGGACATCACCTTCGTCAAAATTAACACTAAATATTACACACTGCATGTAGATTTTTTTGCAAACACAAAAAAATAAGTTGCAACCTACGGGATTCAAACCCAGCACCAACAGTAAGGACTGGCGCCTTAGCCCACTCGGCCATCAGACCGATGAAGACTCGAAAGGATAAACGCATATATTAGCTTGACATTTCGGTCAAGTAGGTTTCCCATACTGATGGGCTACACATTTCAGGGCGTAAAATTACATAAAATTGCATAAAATAATGCAATATTTATTTTACACCCAGGCCTTTTACACGCAGCTGGATTGCTACTTTTTTAGCTGTGTAGGACTAATCCTGTTATTTTGGCAGATGTCTAAAGTTGAGGTACGTTTTTGGCCAAAAATGACCTCTCGAAAAATCATTTTTCTACTATTTTTGTTAGAATTGCTCGAAAACTGCTCAAATGTTTGAAAATCTCCACTTCAAACATTGTAGCGTGCCAATACGATTCCCTCGAACAAGAAACAATGTTGGATGACTTGTTTTTGCCATATCGTTGTATTTGAGCATCATTTTAGTTTCATTTGACCCAATGTCACCCTCTCTAAGGGGTGAGATTGGGTCAATTTTCAAACTATTTTGGGAAAATGTTAGTAAACTATCTAAGAACAAATCTACACCAACCGGCTGTCGCATGATTGTGATACATGGCGGCATGAAAGTATATCAGAATCTGCATGAAATCTGTTCTCATGCATTTTTTGCGATATAGGGGTATGACATTTTTGCCCGTTACCGACAATTATCAACATTACCGACGGCTTTTTGATTGTATTTCTCAAAAAACCCTTAACAGAACGAGGATTGAACCACCAACTTCTTAGTTATTGATCCGACACGCTACCACCGCGCCATGGACGTTTGATGAAATGAGAATGAAATAGTATCAACATAATCTTCTCTGTGAAGTGTTGCTCGGGGACGGGCCAGCATTATATGTGTTGGTGAGAACTGCAGATCGCTGAAATGTTTACACGCGAGCAAAAATGATCTACGGGCTTGCTGCAAAAAAAGTTATAAAATGTGACATATTCTGCAGCAAATCCACTGTTGCAGATTTTGAGATATATTTTTCCTTTGGGTGTACGTTGAGCTTCATCCATAAAGTACGTCACGCTAAAATTAGCCAAAATTTACCCCCCCTCCCCCCCTTTGTCACGCTTTTCCTATACTTACAACATGCAATGTCACACTTGCTCAGACCCTCCCTCCCCCCTAGAGCGTGGCATACTTTATGGATGACGCACCCAAATGGCGGTCGCATGATTGTGATGCATGGCGGCATGAAAGTATATCAGAATCTGCATGAAAACTGTCCTCATGCATTTTTTGCGATATAGGGGTATGACATTTTTGCCCGTTACCGACAATTATCGGAATTACCGACGGCTTTTGGTTGTATTTCACAAAAAAAACCCTTATCAGAACGAGAATTGAACCACCAACTTCTTGGTTATTGATCCGACACGCTACCACCGCGCCATGGACGCTTAATGAAAAGTGAGTGAAAAGCCCCAACATATTCTTCTCTTTGGAGTGTTGCTCGAGGACGGGCCAGTATTATATGTGTTGGTGAGAACTGCAGATCGCTGAAATGTTTACACGCGGGCAAAAATGAGCTAGGGGTTTGCTGCAAAAAATGTTATAAAATGTGACATTTTCTGCAGCAAATCCACTGTTGCAGATTTAGAGATATATTTTTTCTTTGGGTGCGCCTTGGAAGATTTTCGATGTTATTTAGATTGTTTTTGTTATTACGAAATTACGAGAGGTGTGTCGTTTTTTTACCGATAGTCACCCCCACTGACGAAACCCCCTTAAACAAGACCCACCGTCAAATTTTAGGTGGTTTGCCACCTGCTAAAAATGTCTGGATGAAATTCCCCTGGAAATATCTGTTAAAAAATCATGATGAATTATGAAATGATTGTTTCCCAATGGAAATGTGCTTACGCTTCTACTATCAGATTTTACGCTGTGATGTAATGTATTAATGTATTTTCATCCAAACAGAATGCTTGATTTGACAAATCGAAGTTCCGAACTAATTCGTTCGGATTCGAACGTTGGCATCCAAAGAACTTCTTAATGGTTCCAACAAGGTTCCAATTTCTTTCCATTTTCCGCAGTCTTAAACCATGAAGACACTATCGGTTGTAGAATCTTAACTGTTTTGTATATTTCCACACATTACTCATCCTGGTCAACTTTCCGCACTGTGAATCCAACCAAAGAAATATCACGTGACATCAGAGGGAGCAACCGATCTCTTTTTTTTCCCACTCTGCCAACAGCAAACGGTAGTGAAAGTGGCATCTCGATCCAACCCATAGCAACTATTACACACACACATACTCAAAGAAAAACTGCTGAAAACAAAGCTCTCCGCCCGCAAATGAGAAAACTTTACGAGTAGCTTTCCCCTTAACATGCTCGGAGGTATACGCAATACTGAAAATTCAATTTCACATCAGAGATGATGACTTTTTGCTTTTTTTTTTGTATTCTTCTCCTTCTGCTTGCTAGGTCCGATGGCGGTTGATCACACTTGTCTTCTGGATCTGTTTGCGATGAAAAAAGATTTCCGGCACAGTAGAGGCCCTTGGTGTGTAGGAGGTAGGGGAAAGAGGACGAGTTTTGCTCTCTGATTGTGACCCCTTTAGATACGGAATGGTTTTTGTACTTGATGCTAAATACGTTATACTTTAAGATTTATGTATCAACGAATTGAATTCAGAATTTAACTCCTCATTTCACCAGTGGTATTGAGGACCAATTGCACAGAATACCAGCAAATCGACGTTTTCGTGCTATTTTGTCACACGTAGGGGAAATTCTCGTATGTTTGGCAGGTTAAGCACTCTTTCCTTACTCCATCCAATTTGCTGATTTTCACTATTTAAACAACTAATTTTGCAAAACTTATGATAGAAACTGGCTTCCTCACTTCTTATTGAGCTATTTATCACTCGATTTCAGTTGAAAACGCTTATTATTAGTTTTAATTGAATGTCAAAGTTCTGACCTGCCAACATTAGAGGCACGCTGGAATTAGGAGCTGTTCCCCTAGCTTTTCTACACTCAAACGGCGGTCGTATGATTGTGATGCATGGTGGCATGAAAGTATATCGGAATCTGCATGAAATCGGTCCTCATAGGGACGTGGCGTTACATCGTGCTGCCATCTGGTTTTTTTAAGTGCAAGAGTGGAAAAGTGCTGAGTCATCGTCTAAAAATAGACGGCGTCCTATCTCGCCCAGCAAAATGAAGTCGATAAAGTAGTCGGTTTCGATGAGAAAAAGTGGAAAACGTGGTCTAAAAATAGCGACGCCATCCCCTCAAAGGCTTTCTAAAACTTGAGAAAACCTTTGAACATTTCAATTATCAAATCTAGAGTTTTTTTAAAGGTCCTATAAACTGTTGTGTTTCATATGTAATGGGACCTTTTGCAATAAAAAAAAACTCTAGATAAGTGTTCGTGAAAACACTGAGAACGATATCATTCGTAAAAGCAAACTTGACATTCCGTAAAATTTTAAACGTTTTACAAAAAAAAATGAAGACCATAATGATTAGATTCAAATCACGGTTTATTTAATGAATACTTTTAAACGTGCAAGTCATAAGCACTCTGATAGCATTTTGTGAAATTTGTTACTGTAAAAACGACACAGTTTTATATTTGTAATTCTCAAATTTATTAAATTAAATTTATCTAAATAATTCCTTGACAATTTTTGTTATACAGGTGTCATATCGGCAAAGTGTACGGATTTTTGCTCAGCAAGAGTTGGTAGCCTTAATGATAACGAGTAATTCCTTAGCTTGTTACACTTGCCCCACTTTCCCCTATACTGATGTATAGCTTGATTTTAGTTAGTTAGCTCCATGCGGAACTCAGTGCAGGACTGTGTATACTTTGTTTAAGTTAAATTTTGCACCTTTCGATTTCTGCTAGATACAACGTTCGAAGAAGAATTCATTAGCATTAACGGGCTCGAGGGCTAAATAAACGCATCAGTTTCCAAAGTGCTTCATTTTATATCAAAAGGAATTTTTGACATTGCCATCTCGCGAATGATACCAAGAAGGTCCGTCTTTTCCGTCTTCACCGTCAGTAGCACTGCTTGTACCCGCCCCAAAAGGTGCAACGCTCATACACGCGAGCACTCGATGAAAATGAGGAATTATTCGACTGCATAAATAAAAGATGAGAAGCGGCAACAACGTGAATTTCTGTTGCATATCTTGCAGGGGTCGTATCAGACAGAGACCGAATCGCAGCAGCAGCCGGAGACGAGAGACCCTGAAGTGATCACCACCAGCGCGCCATCGTTTCATCTTATCATACAAATAGACTACGGAGTTCTGAATGCTGATGGAATATGGTTATAGTTTTCTATGAATCTAATTCAGGACCATATTTAGACGCCATAAATTTCCATTTTCCGTTGGTTGTCTAGAGTTTTTTTTTTCTTTAGCGTTTACCTGTGCAAGGTTCAATTTACTTTATTTTTTCTTTGGTTTTTGCCTTCTTCACCTACTAAGGAAAGGCTATAAAATCACTCCCACCCACTTTCAAGTATATCTATCGACTCAGAATCAAATTCTGAACAAATATCTGTGCGTGTGTATGTCTGTAAGACCGAAAAATATGCACTCGATTATCTCCGGATTGGTTGAACCAATTTGTACGGTTTTGGTTTTTTGTCCCTCCACTCTGATCAAAGTCAAAGCTAAAAAAAATTACAGGCCTCGGTATCAACATTTTAATGAAAAAAGTGTTTTATAATGCATTAAACACCTGTCCAGTTGTTTTGCAATCAATAATTTTCAAGATTTCTAAGTATCGACGTAAATTTTATTTATGCGAGAATTTTTTTGCGGTGCTGTACATTGTAATTTCATAAAAGTTCAAAATATTTTGAAACGAGCCCAAACATGCTAAATATGATTATCATTGCAGAAAAACGGCATTTTAGATTGTTCTCAGTTGATTAGACTTCAATTTCCATTGAAATTTTGGATGTTTAAACAAAATTTTGTTTGCCCCCTGCTTTCGGACCAAGGGAGGGAGGGCACATAAAGTTTGAAAAATATTTGCATCGGCCTTACTTATTTTTACCTAAATTGGGTCTGAAGAGTGGGATTGGGTCATACAAAAATGCTGAAATTTGTATGGCCCAATCTCACCCCCAGGCCCACTGTCACCACTGATGACGGCACATTAAAAGGCTTGTGAGCTAGAAATTTATTGATATTATAAAAATTGAAAAAGTTTTTTTTCCTGAATATTTTTAAATAGAAAATCATTCATAAAAATTATTTTTTCTTATCTCTCTTTTCAAAATATATTTAAAGATTTAAAAAAGAATCAGAGTTGAGAGACATGAACTTTTCAATTATTAGCTAAAAAAGAAGTAGAGATAGTAAAATATTTGCTTTTTTAACATAAATTTGCACGAGTGAGTGAAAAGGGTAAAGTTGATATAATCCATATTTTCCAGCTCCCCCAAAGTTTCGCTAGTCCATGTTTACGATGCCTTTATTAACCCCTCCATTTTCGGACCTAAAAACTAGTCACGAAGTTTTCCACCCCGAATCCGCTTCGGAATGCAGAGTGCATCCGTAATTTAGCCGACCAGCAGCTTTCTCGTGCCATATTCGCCCCACTAAGCGACGACACGGCCAGGCTCTGCGAGAGATAAGAAACAGTTTATCCATCCATCTTTCCCGAATGATGTAATCATCCCACCACCCCGTCCGTTAGCACTAGCCGGAGCTTGGCAGCTTCCGTAGGAGATGGCAGTGCTCTTGATGTTGACCTGAGTAGTCCTTCTTTGGAAACTTTGTTATAGAAAGATGAAGGAACACGACAGACACGTGACAACAAAGTCAGGCACGGCTAGTTGCGAGGGGCAAAAGCAGAATGAGAGAAGAAAAAACAGTGACAAAATGCGTACTTTTCTTCTCCGAGAATGTCGTTAGTGTGTTCCACGCTCTACATCTTTGGAATATTTATAAGCAGCTTAATTTGATTCGGGTGTGGCATCTTCCACCACTAAACCATTTCGGTACAGGCGAACTCTTTTAAACACCTAAAGTACCAAGCTCGAGAAAAAGCAGGATTTTCAATACAAATGCCCCATTTTTCTCGAGCTTGGGAGTTTAGGTGTTTAAAGGCGCTTGCTAGAACGGCACAATTTATACACCAAGATATTTTGTATCAACTCAATTTGTAAGTATTTTCATCATTTTTGCCTTCCTTACTTCAATGAGGAAAGGCTATAAAATCACTCGAAAAGTGAACTTTTTTATTCGAACTCGTAGAATCAATTTCTGAATATGTCTGTAAGTCCGTGTACCGAAAAATAAGCACACGATTATCTCTGGACTGGCTGAACCAATTTGGACCGTTTTGGTCTCATTCGATTCGTCTTGGGGTCCCACAAGACCCTAGTTAATATTATGAAGTTTAAAAAAGTACTTCAAAAGTAATGCTAAGAACAATTTTGGCTGAAGTTCGGAAGATTGTAAAAAGGGTGTTTTTTGTAAGAAACCGTCTATATATTGTTGGAAAGGTATTTGAAAGACATTTCCAAAGCATTCAAAAGATTGAAGATCTGACAACCCCATCAAAAGATATGAGCACTTAAGTGTTATTTATAAACATTTTTGAGGCTGTGTAGTGTATTCACATTTCGAATGCGAGGAAGGCACCGACCACCTAAAGGTGGAATAAGTAACGTTTTGCCTTCCTCACCTTACTGAGGAAAGGCTATAAAATCACTCGGAAAATGAACTTCTTAATTCGACCTTGTAGACCCACCTTCACGTATACCTATCGACTCAGAATCATGTTCTGAGCAAATGTCTGTGTGGATGTGTGTAGGTGGGTGGACAAAAAAATTGTCACTCGATTATCTCCGGACTGGATGAACGGATTTTGACCGTAGTAGTCTAATTCGATCCGTCTTGGGGTCCCATAGGTCTCTATTTAAAATCAGCAAGTTTAGTTAAGTACTTCAAAAGTTATGCTAAAAAAACGATTTTGGCGTATGTCCGGAAGATTGTAAAAAGGGTGGTTTTTGCAAGAAACCCTATCATGTTATACATTTTCAGAAAGGTATTAAAAAGACCTTTCCAATGAGCCCAAAACATTGAAGATCTGACAACCCTATCAAAAGTTATTAGCACTTAAGTGTTATTTATACACTTTTTGGAGGCCGGATCTCAGATATTTTAGTAAAAATGATGTCCGGGTCCATCATGCAACCTGTCGTTAGTTAGACAATCGAAAGACCTTTCAAATGAGCCTAAAACATCAAGGATCTGACAACCCTATCAAAAGTTATTGGCACTTAAGTGTTATTTATACACTTTTTGGAGGCCGGATCTCAACTATATTAGTAAAAATGATGTCCGGGTCCATCATGCGACCTGTCGTTAGTTAGATAATCGAAAGACCTTTCAAATGAGTCTAAAACATCAAGGATCTGACAACCCTATCAAAAGTTATTGGCACTTAAGTGTTATTTATACACTTTTTGGAGGCCGGATCTCAGATATTTCAGTAATTTCAGTGTCGTTAGTTAGACAATCGAAAGACCTTTCAAATGAGCCTAATACATCGAGGATCTGCCACCCCTTTCAAAAGTTATTAGCACTTAAGTGTTATTTATACACATTTTAGAGGTCGGATTTCAGATATTGTGATAAAAATATTGTCTGAATCTTCCATGCGAACTATCGTTGGATAGGTTTTTTTTGCCGATGAGCCAGAAAAATTAAAGGTCTGCGAACCCTATCAAAATAAATTAGTAATAAAGTTGATTTGTTAAACATGCATGTTAAGGGAATGTTGCTATTTTTACTGAATGTATTAACTTTATGAATGTGAGGAAGGCACCAACCACCTAAAGGTGGATTAAGTAACGTTTTTTAAAAAGAATCTGAAGCATTGCCTACGGCTCGAATGGCAGCCATATCCGAAAATGATGTGTTTCCTAAATGACAAGATTTTCATATTATTAGATAAACAACCTTTCTCAAACTATATACATAACAACATAACTCTATAAAATAATATGAAAATACTGAACCCCCATGTTACGAGCAGATTCTATTTTTTGCTTGCTTTTGGCAATCTTTTAAAAGCAATGAAAGATTGACACACGATGAATCAATTGCTTTTGACAGAATTTAAACATATTGTACAGGGGCGGGAATTTATATGTGAATTCCCATATTGTATTTGTTATTTGTTATGTTTATTCTATTCTCCATCCGACATTTGTCTGTCTTAATGGACTGGGTGGTAAAAGCCCGTTCGAGTTGGATCGCTAAATTCGCCACTCTCGAATAGGCATAAAACCCACCGTCTTTAAATCATGTTGTGGTTGGGTGAGCGTTTTAGCAGAAGGCATTACTATGAATACAAAGAGACGAGTTGTTCCTTTTAATTCCGCTATATATTCTTAATATATTATCAATCTGAAGTCTGCAAGTAGTAGACGAAATACGTATCTGTCAAGATATTAAGAATATATAGCGGAATCAAAAGGAACAACTCGACTCTTTGTATTTTAAAACATGGTCAGTACATTTCACGAGATACAATATAAAAATAAAAGTACGGTGTAAGTTAGACATAAAGGAATCTACAGACATCGAGTAATCAAATAAATCGTCAAAATCATTGAAACGTCATACGTTGCCCGGATTGGTTCCTGTTGTCCATATTGAGTACAATGGAAGTCTAGGCGAAATGCGTCCTACGTTCTGAGCGGCCGCGGGATGACGTTGAAGTTGATCCTGGCGAGGATACTAGGGGCGTCGATGGCACATAGTAACAATTTCCCCACGAAAGCCGCCCGTAAGAACTACCTTCTCTTAGATAGTGTTTCCATCCCTAGAGCCTCGTAGCGTTGTTCGTAGGATGGCGCTACAACTTGATCGGGCCATGAGTGGAAGCGCAATGCGAATCTTGTGAACTTCCTCTGTACCGGCTCGATTCTAGTAACCCATTCATCTGTGTGCGGGCTCCAAGCCAACACAGCAGTCTCGAGTTAATCGACGCTTTAACATTACCCGAGCAAAATAACACGTAAATAACACGGGAATACCATATTTTGGTATTACTTGGGCAAATAACAGATTTTGGTATGATTTCATGGTATTTTACCATCTATTACTGGGCAACCAAGAACACATTTTGTAATAACCAAATTTGGTATTTTCATGCCATTTTTTAGTGCAACAGTTGCAGTTAGTGAAAAAACGGAAATGATCCATATGCAACAGCCAAATCTACTCACCTGAAGATTCCATGTTGTTTTTATTGATATTCTTCACCACATCGAATACATTTGTCATTGATGAACGGCTTGTGCTTGAAGTTCTTGAAGCTTCCGAAAAATAACTAGATTGAAAAATAAGTATTCCTAAAATGAAATTGGATTGAAATTCATCAAAATTCAATAATCTGTCGATTGACTCGTTTTTCAAAGTAAATGGTTATCCCGACTTAGAGAAATTTCAGCGAATTTAAAAAAATTCTTAGTTGGTATATAAAAGATTAAAAATCAATCATGGGTTTCAAGTCATTTTAGCGCAAAATTAATTATCTTGTCAAAATTGGTACAAAAATTCTCATAGTTTCAAAGGAATTTGATAAAACACTTTAATACCAAAATATGGTATCCTGACTTAGAAAATTTTCCACAATTTCAAGTCATTTCTTTATGGGGTATATCCAGTGGTGTCACGGTTCGCTCACTCGAATCGTGGTTCAAACGATACGCCATGACGCTCAAGTGTGGTTCGCTCATGATTGCGAACCAAGCACGAGCGAACCATGATCCGAACGCCTGCCGTGGTTCGCATGAACCCTTGCTCTCTCATCGCGAATGAGAGTGAGAGGGACCATCAATGAGCGGT
The DNA here is from genome assembly GCF_016801865.2 of Culex pipiens pallens. Taxonomy (NCBI): domain Eukaryota; kingdom Metazoa; phylum Arthropoda; class Insecta; order Diptera; family Culicidae; genus Culex; species Culex pipiens. Next base: position 62,631,734 of record NC_068937.1, on the reverse strand, counting down.
TCGCAAGAAGAGCTAAGAAACAGCACTCAGAGAAAAACATTTCATGATTTTGACAACAGAAGGCTACGGCAGACGGCTTAAGTGACTATGGAGGACTACAGAGCATGGCTGCAACAACTCATTGGGATGTCCTGGGTCTTCCAATGACTCCCTGGATTTATTATCGGTGGGTCCACCGCCGTAACAAGCAAGACTTCTGCGGTTTATGACTGCAGATTATACCCGCATAGCTCCAGTGAGTATGGTAGACTTTTTTGTATTATGTTGTTATGTCCTGGGTCAACAGAGGACTCCCTGGTTCCTTGGGGACCATCCACAAACGTGGACACTTTTTTTGAAATCTCAAACCCCCCCCCCCCCGCCCCTCCCCTCGTGGACAATTTCCATTCAAATTAAATCTTTTTTCTATGGAACGTGGTTAATCGCCATAGACCCCCCCCCCCCCCCACCCTAAAGTGTCCACGTAGTTTATGGATGGCCCTTGATAACTTTATGGTTAACAAAATTGAACAATTTTGTGGGAGTGAAGAATAAAAACAAATAAGTTTTTCTATCAGTGCCTACATTCTCCGTTAGCGAACCGTTCGCTGAACGCTCTCTTTACTCCGTTCAGAGCGGAGCGGCAAGCGAGTAGAGAAATGATGATCGAAATTTTGGTTCGCGAACCGTTCAAACCCGCCACTCTGAGCATTCGATAAGCGCTCACCCGATAGGTTCGTCGATTGAGTGGTTATGATACGCTTATAAGCGAACCGTGACACCACTGGGTATATCAAAAATGTTTAAAATCAAGTTTGAAAATTTCGGTTTTCAATGAAGGCATTCGCTTTCAGACATCATTTTAGCGCAAAATTAATTATTTTGTCAAAAGTGGTAAAAAATATCCCATAGTTTCAAAGGAATTTGAAAAAAACCTCTAAATACCAAAATATCGTATCCTGGCATAGAAAATATTCCACAATTTCAAATAATTTATTTAGGCGGTATATCAAAAATGTTTAAAATCAAGTTTTAAATTTCCGGTTTTCAATGAAAGCTTTCGCTTTGAGACATCATTTTAGTGCAAAATTAATTATTTTGTCAAAATTTGTTAAAATTTTCCCATAGTTTCAGAGGAATTTGGTAATTTGGTGCAATTTTGCAATATCAAAACAATACCTTTAATTGGTATGATACCAAATTTTGCTTTTGCATAATCCTTAAGACAAATTATAAAGGGTCCAGGAATACCAAAATTTGGTATTGTGGCATCCTGACTTGGAAAATTTTCCACAATTTCAACTTTTTTTTCCAGTTGTTCAAAGAGCCGGTGCATTTGCATTTCCAACTTTTCTGACCCCGTTGCACTATTGGGTATTTCCATATAAGCGAGCGGCCAAAAATATTTTTTTGCTTTTTTGTGACTTTTTTGTGTTGTTTGTACTTAGTATAATGAAAACAAATGAATTTTGATATTTTTCCAAAATAAAGTTTAATTTTCGATTTTTTTTTATATATTTGAGGCCACATGCATTAAAGTGGTGAATTTTAATATTGTTGCTCTGTCTATTTGATGCACGGAATGGCGGTTTATGCTATGTTAAAGTTTCTGATTTACGTTCAATATCCCTCCCCTTCTTCTTGAGTTAAAATCCACCTCTCTTTGAAGACACCCCCCCCCCCCCCCCCTCCAATTAAAATTTGATTTTTGCGGTGTTTTAGAATATTAGACGGTTTATTTTATGGAACATTGTATGGATTCTCGTCCACGTTTTTTGTTGATCCACTTGCAAAATACACGTTTTCACGATAAATTCTTCTAAATCAAAATCACTATGTAACCGATTGTCGTTAGATTACTTAAAATATGAACTTCTTCTATGGGCTTTTGTATACCTCGTTAAGAAGCTACAGAACAACATGCGTAGTTTTTCCTATGTGGTTTTTCCCTGAGTTGATCATGTGATGGTTCTGCAATGTTGTAATTCTTACAAATATACTCGAAAGCAGTTCTCACGTTTTCAGAATAGTGCTTCGTTATATCGTACAGGGACACTACGGTATTATTATCCATACTTTCAAAAGAACACAACAACGAACTGTTATGAATATTCGACGAATCGTTTCTGTAAAATACTTAGAATAGGAATTTCTAATTTTATTAGACGTACCTAAGTACCAACAAAGTCATGAATATCAAATCAATTTCAAAACATTCATAGGAGGTACGTCATTTCTGCATGCGCAGGTAAATAATGTGATTTTAACCAAGCGTATACGCGAAATCATTAATTTTCTTGCATGAATCAAAATGCACACAAAAAAAGTACTCCATTAACAAAGTTGAAAAAAACTAAATTTTGAATAAAAATCCATCTTTTTTGATTTTTATTATTTTTTTTAGCCTGTAAAAGTGTGTTTTGTAAAATGTTATTGAAAAGTTGAATCAATTACCTTTCTGAATATATACAGGGTGTTTGGTTCATGGATGCGGATACTTGCTGGTCCCCTAGAGGACCCCGAAACATGAAAAAAAGTCTTCTACGGCATGGTCGAATTCTCATCCTAAACCGAGTTAAATAGAATTTACTGTTTTGAGGAGTTTGTACACTAAAATCGATTTATCTCATGATTGTGATCACGAAAAGCTTCGCTTCTGAATTCATGCGAAAGCTGAGTAAATTTCACGATAAAAAATGATTTTTGAAATTTTTTAAACTTTACTTAAGTCTGCCTACAGAGCCTTTACATTTTTTTCTTGCCCTGGTGTTGTTAGTTTTTTGCATTTATTTTGCGTAAATGGCAGGTAAATGGTTTGTTTTATGTATCAAAACGATGCTCCTAGATCCCCTCTACAAATCTCTCTAAATAACCATTTCCCGATTTCTTTTCCTAAAGCCGCTATTTTAATTTTATTGGTGAAAAAAATCGAAGCCAGAAAACCTGAAATGGTATCTTAATAAATCAAACCGACGCCTGTCAGAGCATCGCGCAAAGCATACTTGATCGACGCGCGCGCGCGGCCGCATGTTTGCTGGAAGGAGGGTGACAGTAAGAAAACAAACCACGTGTGCCCATTGCATTGTGGAAAAAAGTTCGTTTCAGAATTGTTTCATTACCGGAGGTATTTTGTCTCTCGTTCTTTTGGCAAACAGGTAAAAACAAAAGTTAAGGGACGACTATTTAAAGGAAAGAAGGTGTTAGTTATTAAAATGAGTTAAGATGCAATAAGTGCGGCATATGGTCTCGTTGAAGGATTTCCACTGTTGTTCAGTGTGCTGATCGTTTGACCCACAATAAATAATTAAGCTGATTAAATCAAACATTTAAAACAAGCCCATTGACAATGCAAGTAAAAGTTTAGTTAGCAGGAAGAAGATACTTTGCTTTTTTAGAGTTCTACTTTTTATTACATTACAAAAAGGATAAGTTGAATTGTTTAAATCCAAGATGTATCTAAGTTATTTATTGTGTACATAGGACAATAGCATACATTTCCATTAAGTACCAAATTTTGGCTTATTAACACCCTTTTGTTTATTTAAAACTTTTGAAAAGCGTTTTTGATTGAATAGCTCAATCAAGACCTAATTCGGAATGTGATCATAATTTGATAAAAATGTAAAATTAGCCAATTTAATAGAAAGAGTTTCTTACCTCTGTGCTCTAATCATAACATGTTAAAAATCGTTTTATGATGGATTTTTGTTTATTAACGTGAATTGATATTTTCAATCATTTTCAAACATTGCAATTCGTTTTGAAGTACATAAAAAAAATAATGCACGCTTAGAATAACAAAACTTCTTAAGAAACCTGAAAAACTTTTGCTAGAATAAACACTGATTTAGTTATTTAAGGAAGTGTTTATTTATTTAATTTATTCATGATAAACTAGCATGCATGAATTCTTATCGAATTAAAAATTCTTGCACTAAAATCGATTGTTATCCAAAAGGTGGATTTGAAATGTTTTTGGTAAATAAAAATAAATCTTCCTCGGTTTCCTTGTAGGGGAACTCCATTGAAGAATATCAGAGCAGACATTCACAAAAAAACCAACTACCGTCATCTGGGGTGACATCCCGAGCATGGGTAAATAAAAAAAGGAAATGCCTAACTATACCTTTCTCTGTTATCAATACCAAATTTTGGTATTCCTGAAATTTTTTCTTTAGATCATACAAGAGCACAATTTGGTATCATACCAATTTAAGGTATTGTTTTGATATTGCAAAATTGCAGAATTTTTCAATGACCGAAAACCACATTTTGTTATTATTACGTATTTTATCAATTTCTTCTGAAACTATGGGAAAATGTTGACCAATTTTGACGTGGTCATTAATTTTGCTTTAAAAAGATGTCTCAAATCGAAAACCGAAAAAACGAAAATTGCAAACTTGATTTTAAAGATTTTTAGAATACCCCCTAAAGAAATGACCTGAAATTGTGAAAAAAAATTCTTAGTCAGGATACCACATTTTGGTATTATTTTGGTATTACAGATTTTTATCAATTTCTTCAGAAACTATGGAAAAATTTTGATCAATTTTGACAATGTCTAAAAGGTGCGCTAACATGACTTGAAAACCAAAAATGTTAAAAATGATTTTTGAATTTTTTGAAGATTGAACCATTTATCAAAATAGAAATCATTGAAATGTATCTAAGTCGGGATAAAAAAAATACTTTGATCAACGAGTCAATCGATTTTATTATTGAATTTTTGGTGACTGGAATCCAATTTCATTTTAATAACATTCATTAATCAATCTTGTTATTTCTCAGAAGCTTCAAGAGCTTCAAGGATAATCCGTTCATCAATGACAAATGTATTCGATTTGGCGAAGAATATCACTGAGAACAACATGGAATCATCAGGCGAGTAGATTTTGCTGTTGCATGTGGAGCATTTGATATCATTTCCGTTTGCAACTGTTGCACTAAAATGACATGAAAATACCAAATTTTGGTATTACTTTTGCAAATTACAGCGACCAAAATGTGCCCTTGGTAGCCCAGTAATAGATGGTAAAATACCATGAAATCATGTGTGTGAAAGACCACAGGAATACCAAAATCTGATGTTCCATGGGCGAGGGAATACCAACAATTTTGTATTCCAAGTAATACCAAAATTTGGTATTCCTGTGTTATTTACCTCTGCTAGAGATTGGGTCTGAGGGTGAGATTGGGTCATACAAATTTCTGCATTTTTGTATGATCCAATTTCTTCATCCAGACCCAATGTCACCCCTGATGACGGAAATGATATCACATTGCTCCACATGCAACAGCAAAATCTTCCCACCTGATGATTCCATGTTTTTCTTAGTGATATTCTTCACCACATCGAATACATTTGTCATTGATGAACGGCTTATCCTTGAAGTTCATGAAGCTTCTGAAAATAACAAGTTTGAAAAATAAGTGTTATTAAAATGAAACTGAATTCAAGTTCACCAAATTAATAAAAGTATCAATTGACTCGTTAATCAAAAAAATGTCTATTCCAAAAAAATAATAATTAAAGTTAAAAAACATAATAATAAAAATAAAAAATTAATCAAAACAGAAAATAAAAACCCATGCCATTTTTCTATACGCAACTTTACAAAAAAAAATCACAATTTATCATGATTTCACAAAAATAGTTGCCTCTCCGTCACGAGTTACTGAAAATGTACCTCGGATTCGTGATACCTATAAAGATGATTAAATGATTAAATGATTAAATGATTAAATGATTAAATGATTAAATGATTAAATGATTAAATGATTAAATGATTAAATGATTAAATGATTAAATGATTAAATGATTAAATGATTAAATGATTAAATGATTAAATGATTAAATGATCAAATGATTAAATGATTAAATGATTAAATGATTAAATGATTAAATGATTAAATGATTAAATGATTAAATGATTAAATGATTAAATGATTAAATGATTAAATGATTAAATGATTAAATGATTAAATGATTAAATGATTAAATGATTAAATGATTAAATGATTAAATGATTAAATGATTAAATGATTAAATGATTAAATGATTAAATGATTAAATGATTAAATGATTAAATGATTAAATGATTAAATGATTAAATGATTAAATGATTAAATGATTAAATGATTAAATGATTAAATGATTAAATGATTAAATGATTAAATGATTAAATGATTAAATGATTAAATGATTAAATGATTAAATGATTAAATGATTAAATGATTAAATGATTAAATGATTAAATGATTAAATGATTAAATGATTAAATGATTAAATGATTAAATGATTAAATGATTAAATGATTAAATGATTAAATGATTAAATGATTAAATGATTAAATGATTAAATGATTAAATGATTAAATGATTAAATGATTAAATGATTAAATGATTAAATGATTAAATGATTAAATGATTAAATGATTAAATTATAAAATGATTAAATGATTAAATGATTAAATGATTAAATGATTAAATGATTAAATGATTAAATGATTAATTGAATAAATGATTAAATGAATAAATGATTAAATGATTAAATGATTAAATGATTAAATTCTTAAATTCTTAAATTCTTAAATTCTTAAATTCTTAAATTTCCTAAATTCTTAAATTCTTAAATTCTTAAATTCTTAAATTCTTAAATTCTTAAATTCTTAAATTCTTAAATTCTTAAATTCTTAAATTCTTAAATTCTTAAATTCTTAAATTCTTAAATTCTTAAATTCTTAAATTCTTAAATTCTTAAATTCTTAAATTCTTAAATTCTTAAATTCTTAAATTCTTAAATTCTTAAATTCTTAAATTCTTAAATTCTTAAATTCTTAAATTCTTAAATTCTTAAATTCTTAAATTCTTAAATTCTTAAATTCTTAAATTCTTAAATTCTTAAATTCTTAAATTCTTAAATTCTTAAATTCTTAAATTCTTAAATTCTTAAATTCTTAAATTCTTAAATTCTTAAATTCTTAAATTCTTAAATTCTTAAATTCTTAAATTCTTAAATTCTTAAATTCTTAAATTCTTAAATTCTTAAATTCTTAAATTCTTAAATTCTTAAATTCTTAAATTCTTAAATTCTTAAATTCTTAAATTCTTAAATTCTTAAATTCTTAAATTCTTAAATTCTTAAATTCTTAAATTCTTAAATTCTTAAATTCTTAAATTCTTAAATTCTTAAATTCTTAAATTCTTAAATTCTTAAATTCTTAAATTCTTAAATTCTTAAATTCTTAAATTCTTAAATTCTTAAATTCTTAAATTCTTAAATTCTTAAATTCTTAAATTCTTAAATTCTTAAATTCTTAAATTCTTAAATTCTTAAATTCTTAAATTCTTAAATTCTTAAATTCTTAAATTCTTAAATTCTTAAATTCTTAAATTCTTAAATTCTTAAATTCTTAAATTCTTAAATTCTTAAATTCTTAAATTCTTAAATTCTTAAATTCTTAAATTCTTAAATTCTTAAATTCTTAAATTCTTAAATTCTTAAATTCTTAAATTCTTAAATTCTTAAATTCTTAAATTCTTAAATTCTTAAATTCTTAAATTCTTAAATTCTTAAATTCTTAAATTCTTAAATTCTTAAATTCTTAAATTCTTAAATTCTTAAATTCTTAAATTCTTAAATTCTTAAATTCTTAAATTCTTAAATTCTTAAATTCTTAAATTCTTAAATTCTTAAATTCTTAAATTAGATTTGGAAAGGATACAGATTTATTTTAAATGCTAAGCCTAAGCAACAAATCAATTGTACTATCCTGAAGTCCCAACCTAAATCCCACATTGTGATAGTGAAAAAGTCACAGAAGCAGCGGTGTCTTGTGCAATTGTGATATTTTCACTATCGGAGAACTACCTAGTTCACGAAGACAGCTTATCGGTCAACGCTTAAGCCCTGGGGCTGCGGCAAAGCGAGTTCTCGTAGCATGAGGTGGTGTCCATAGTGCTTATAAAAAAGAATTTATACCCAAATTTTTACTAATGCACTAGGATCAAATCATGCCCCTTGACTTTACAAGGCCCAGGGAAATTCTTAAATTCTTTAAAAACAAATTAATGCACTATTATTTTGAAATTTATGATTTTACATTTTTATCAAATTATGATCACATTCCGAATTAGGTCTTGATTGAGCTATTCAATCAAAAATGCTTTTCAAAAGTTTTAAATAAACAAAAGGGTGTTGATATGCCAACATTTGGTGCTTGATGGAAATGTATGCTATTATCCTATGTACACAAGAAATAACTTAGATACATCTTGGATTTAAACAATTCAACTTATCCTTTTTGTAATGTAAAAAAAAGTAGAACTCTAAAAAAGCAAAGTATCTTCTTCCTGCTAACTAAACTTTTACTTGCATTGTCAATGGGCTTGTTTTAAATGTTTGATTTAATCAGCTTAATTATTTATTGTGGGTCAAACGATCAGCACACTGAACAACAGTGGAAATCCTTCAACGAGACCATATGCCGCACTTATTAGCATAGCATAGCATTGGTGTCTACCCGTAGCTGCTACTTCGTTATTGACCAGGACCCCCAAACATTGCTCCGTGGACCACAGATGAAAAGTAGGAACCAATCATCACCCCTTCGCAATTTTCAAAGGTCCCTATCGTGCTGATCAATACCGACGCCGGCCACGACCAGTGGTAAGACACGGGGAAGTGGATGGGAATGTTAGCCGATACTTGAGTGATGGGACCGCCAAATCGACTGCGTCTCCGACAAAGTATCACATGAGTTTTGAGGGGTTAGTAAGATGGGTATGAGGTCAGGATTCACTGTGGTAGGTGATGCGACCATGAACAACCATGCACTTATTGCATCTTAACTCATTTTAATAACTAACACCTTCTTTCCTCTAAATAGTCGTCCCTTAACTTTTGTTTTTACCTGTTTGCCAAAAGAACGCGAGACAAAATACCTCCGGTAATGAAACAATTCTGAAACGAACTTTTTTCCACAATGCAATGGGCACACGTGGTTTGTTTTCTTACTGTCACCCTCCTTCCAGCAAACATGCGGCCGCGCGCGCGCGTCGATCAAGTATGCTTTGCGCGATGCTCTGACAGGCGTCGGTTTGATTTATTAAGATACCATTTCAGGTTTTCTGGCTTCGATTTTTTTCACCAATAAAATTAAAATAGCGGCTTTAGGAAAAGAAATCGGGAAATGGTTATTTAGAGAGATTTGTAGAGGGGATCTAGGAGCATCGTTTTGATACATAAAACAAACCATTTACCTGCCATTTACGCAAAATAAATGCAAAAAACTAACAACACCAGGGCAAGAAAAAAATGTAAAGGCTCTGTAGGCAGACTTAAGTAAAGTTTAAAAAATTTCAAAAATCATTTTTTATCGTGAAATTTACTCAGCTTTCGCATGAATTCAGAAGCGAAGCTTTTCGTGATCACAATCATGAGATAAATCGATTTTAGTGTACAAACTCCTCAAAACAGTAAATTCTATTTAACTCGGTTTAGGATGAGAATTCGACCATGCCGTAGAAGACTTTTTTTCATGTTTCGGGGTCCTCTAGGGGACCAGCAAGTATCCGCATCCATGAACCAAACACCCTGTATAATGAAGCAGGAAAAAATACATAAACAGCTACACAGTACAACTATGAAAAATAATCATTTTTTTGTCAAAAAACATGTTTTTTCTTACCATTTTTGCCTTTGAAGGTCTGCAATTCAGTGAATTTTGAACCTACAACTTTCAAACTCCGGATTTTTCTTAGTTAGAATGTTTATTTTCGAAAAAAAATACCAAAAAAATTATTTGAATATGTCGGTTTTTCGATTTATGGCCGCCTGAAACCCCATAGTGCGTTGGGGCTACAAGTGTTAAATTGGTATGATACCACATTTTGCTCTTGCATAATCCTTAAGACAAATTTTAAAGGGTCCAGGAATACAAAAATTTGGTATTGATAAAAGAGAAAGGTATTATTACGCATTTCCCTTGTTATTTACCCATGCTAGGGATGCCAAAGTAAGACTCTGAAAAACAGATATGTTCTACAGTTACATCTAAAGCGATCACATATAATAAATTTAATGCAGCATGCCAACCATGAAATGTTGTATAAGGTTTCATAGAAAGTATCACTCCTTCTGGTCATTTTTTGATACAAAACCATCAAAACTGTATTCATATTTTCACAGCAAGTGAATTAGCATGGGATACTACCTCATCCACACGTAATAAACTAATTAGTGCTGCCGTCATGTGTCATTACGTTCGCTTCAGGGCGCAATAATTGTTGAGGAGACTCAAAGGGAAGCCAAATCGATAAGCTCATGACCGTAACGACATCTTGCCACCTTCTCTGTCGAATATCCTTCGCTTCATCAATGTGGCTTGCTAGCATATACTGTACCTTCACACCCACTACGATTGGCAGCACACGGTCGAGATTGAGGAAGTCATGGAAAGGAGGTGAAAACCATCCAAACCATCCGGTGACGGCGGCTCCGGATCCTGGTACGTGTACGAGACGAGCGCGGCTCATTTTCGTTCCGGATTGACGCCAATATAGATTCAACGGGTAGAGTCACAGCCATCAGGCTATGGGCCGTGAGAATCCACATTCGAGAACGACCCGGTTTCGGCTGCCGGGTAAAGGCTTAACAATTCGCTGCAGAATAAGCTTCCAGGAATGGTGCTTTCGTTCGCTATATGTGTGACTGCTGTTGAAGACTTGAAATTTGCTATGAACTAGTGCCTCCATCCCGGGAATTCCCGGGACAAAAATCCCGGGATTTTTCATATTCTGTCCCGGGAATTCCCGAAATTGAAAACATATCAAATTTTGGTCTAAGAATTCAGATTTGGCTGTGGAAATTAGTAATCGATAAGCATTTTAAAGCATTAAAATTTGTATTCGGCATATAACAGCATTAATTTGACAGGGAAAATTGTTCTAATTTTTGTTTACAGATCCGCAAAATGCTTTGCGCCTTAGATATGTTCTACTAAATTTTATTTATTTAAAAAAAATTTTTTTATTATATTCATGTATATTTATGACTTTAAACTTGAAAAAAGCATAATATTTTAAAAATTATTTAACTATTCATCATAAACCGGCATCTGGAGCAAATCAGGACAAAAGTAACAAATTAAGACAGCTGTTTAAGCTAATTTGTTTTTGAATAATGTTCTGATTGTTTTGATTGATTTCGATTACAACAGGAACAGATCAAAACAATTAGTTATTACGTACATGGTTTCCAAAACTTCCAAAACATTAGGATTCGTCTTTAGGATAGCTAAGCATTTTCGAGATTTAGGCTGTCTCAAAGCTCTTTATTGCTCGCTGGTTCGTTCTACGCTCGAGTACTGTTCCACGGTTTGGGCTCCCTTCTACCAGAACGCCATTCAACGCGTGGAGTCGGTGCAGCGAAAGTTCGTCAAATATGCCCAACGTCACATCACCTGGCCTGATCCTTAAAATCCTCCGAGCTATTCTGAACGTTGCAAAATGCTAAACCTTGATCTTCTCTCGGTAAGACGTGATGTTGCAAAGGCAGTGTTTGTAGCTGACCTTCTGCAGTCGTCCATTGATTGCCCGCTGTTTTGCAACTGATCAATATTAACACCCGCCGGCGTGTACTTCGCAACCACTCCTTTTTGACGGTTCGCCGAGCTCTGACTAATTACGGACATAACGAACCAGTTTCTAGTATGTGTCGTATTTTAAACTTGTGCACTGACCATTTCGACTTTGACCTATCCCGCGACAAAATCAAAATCCGTTTTCTTAATTTCCTCAAGTCCCTTCCCTGACAATACACACGTAGATTTTAGAACACTGTTATATTTTTGTTAAATTATTGAGTTAGTTTTAAAAGTGAACCCGTCTTGTATCATTTGAGTTTTGTGTACTTGTTGATGTGAAAAGACGAGGTGGTTTTGTGCCTTTTTGAGAGAGTGTCTTGGAATATGCTAGACACATCTCAAGGGGGCTTTTGTCCACCTCCTAATAAAGAAAAATGAAATGAAAAAAGTATACCGATTTCCAAATTTATTGCTCTAAAATCTCCTGTACCTATTCAGACTGCAGTCCCGATTATCCCCAGTTGGTAGTTGGTTGGTAGTGACTTAAAGATAATTTTTAAAATATGTTTTTGAATATAAAACATAAAATTCCAAACATATTCAAAGTGTTACATTGTCTGGTATAATTTTATTTCTTGTTGTTTTAGACACTTTCATTGAAATTGTATAAGCTTTTGTAGTTATATTATATAAATAAAAAAATAAAAGAAATATATTCAAAATTCTGGTTTAATTAAATTCCAAAGCACATAAAAAACACATTTTTTTATGTGTTTTAAACTATCTAAAGACTGCTGTCCTTGTTCAGATTGAAGTGTAGCTTATCATCATTAACAGTTTTGAGCTAATTGTATGATTTAAGCTAGAAAAACGTAACAAATATAATGAAAAAATAGATTTTATGACTGCTGCAAAAATTTCCCGGGATCCCGGGATTCAAAAAAATATTTTACCCGTTTCCCGGGAAATTCAAAACCCGGGAAAATTGGACGCCTTACTATCAACCTGTACTTTGATGTGTTTATTTTAAGCAAAGATTAAAGCTGGAGCAGCTTTTGATGATTCAGTTGAATGTAAAACAGAAGAGGGGTAATATTATAAATTCTATAAAATTCTTCAGAGTATATGACTCATTCCTATTCCTTGGGCAATGAATTTTATTATTTTTGTTTTTGATATATATTTTTTTTAAAGACTAAAATATGTCAAAATTTGTTTGGCTTGGTATGTTAGAGTTCGCCACCAGTCGGACTCAAATTTGGAATTTGGGCTCTGTTTACCATCAAGATTATGCCATGTAATAAAAATAACAAACCGCTGGTTGCAATGCTGGTTTATATAGTCAGCAAAAAGCTTAAATATGGTTCTCTAAAACAGGAAAAAAAAGTTTCACCCACAACAGCGCAGCAACGTTTAGCCCTCAGACTGGAAGCAGTGAACGAACTGAGAGCATAAAGCACAAGTCAGCCGAAGAACTAATCTCGAGACCACCTATGTCAAAATCAATAATAACACCGACCAACAAAATTTCTGCGCAGACACAACTCGAGGGGAATTTGCAATTTTTTTTCAAAAATAGTTTGTCTGGAGAACTAGTGCGGTTCGGTTCTCCTACATCAAAAAATCAAATTATTCGCTCTACAGCATTGCCTTGGCGTTCTCGATTGCGAGATTCCTACTCGAAACTAGGTGTTCGAAGGTTTGATTGTTGAGGCAATTTCAAACCTCTTTTTACACCTTAGCTTCCATCCACCCCGGAATTCGAACTGACGACCTTTGGATTCTTAGTCCAACTGCCTACCAGCGACTCCACCGAGACAGGACCCTGGGAGACGACTCCTACACCTGGACTGAGCTAACGTTTGAATAATTTGATTTGATAACCTATTCAAAAAATCAACAATCAATTACGGAAAAAGTGTGCCATGGCATGACAGCCACATTTTTTTCTAATGTTGGTACTACTGCGAGATTTTGACATTTCGGGCGGTCACCATTCGAACGCCATCTTTGCTTAAAAATCTGGATTAGTTTTAGTGAACAAAAAGACCACAGTTTTTCGTTAGTAAGCGTTAGCAAGTATTCGAAGGGCATCATTCTAGTATTCAGTAGTGAATGTGTAATAAAATAATGTTAAAATTTAAAAAAAAATGGTGAGAGAGAATTTTTAAAGAAATACAAAACTCAGATAGTGTAGTTTTTTTTAAACTGAAAGCTGATGGTTTTGTTTACTGGACATAGAATATAAAAAGTTCCGTTTAATCCGTTTTATGCGATAATTTAAAAATTTCAAAATTATAATTGAAAATGTATTTTATGTCATCCATATAAATACTATTAGGACAGCGAATGACCAAGGAGATTAAATTTGCCAGAAATAAATGAATTAACAACAACAACATAAAAATACTGTTAGTATAAAAATTACACTTCAATGGAAACTACAGTGAAACCTCTTTTTACGCGGTGCGTTACGCTTTACTAATTTGTAGATTTCTCTGGAACGACGCAACATTTTTGCAATGTTTTAAAAGTAATTTGTAGGTTTTGTTGAGATCTACAAAACGCTTTTTGAAGCTTGCAAAAATATTGTATGGTTTAAGAGAAATCTACGAAACAAAAAGCGTAACGCCACCGCGTAAAAAGAGGTTTCTCTGTAAAACAAAAAAATCGGAGCAAAATCAGTAACGCCATCTTCGGAGAACGCGTGACTTCATGCATAGAAAGGCACGATTTTCCATTTCGAGGCCGGCTGTGATTGGTTTCGAATTGGAATACGTGTGAAAAACAATCGCAGCAAGCGCGTCCACAACATACAGCCCGGGCCGGCCCCAGTTACCGTCACCAGTTGACTAATTGAATCCACTTGAAACCCGAATCGAAATTTGTTTGATTAATTAATTTTTGTTTGTTTTACCCAGGTATATCACGCCACGACCGGTCGGTGGTGGCGCAAGGACCATGCAGCTGCAGGTCAGGGATCAGTTTCGGTGCCCAAACACACATCGAGCAGCAAATGCCATGATGTTTGGATATAGTCGATTGCATTGGGTGCGGCATAACTGCAGTAGGCTGTGACAAGGAAAAAAACGTCCTGCAACAAACAACAGCGGGTTAAATTGTTTGAAACGGCCTCAACGTTATTCCATTAGTTTTAAACATTTTTTTATGTTTATTTTTAAATCATGCAATAATTTAAAAATAAACAATGTTATCAAATTTATAAACAAAAATATTACATAAAATGACCACAATTAAATCTTTTGTGCAACAATCAGCATGGGTCCGGAGGGGCTAAGGGAAATGTTGCAGAATCAATCCCATTCGTTGCTCACGGTCTCGTGTGCGCTAGAGTGGATCTAACTTGGAATCTAATTACAATTTCTCAATTCGATTCGGCATTTAAGCTTTGAACGGTTTCCTAGCCGTCATCCATTTACAGCTACATCAATCGGGATACAAACTGTACATACAGTTAGGAATGGTTTCAAAATTTGAGAGTACATTTTAATAAAAACCAACTTTTGTAATACATCAATATTAATCACACTCAAATTATAAGTTATCAATTTCGAATAAACAAACAGCAAATTTTTCAATAGAGACACCCTACTTTTCATCTGGTCACAGAAAAGTTGTTGGAGTCAGACCATAAAAAAGCTGATCCTTTCTGGTCGAGTCACATGTGAACTCTAGGCGGCAGGCACACCAACACACACATACACACGCACGCACCATGAGCTGTTTGCAGCCCTGCAAAATACATATTCTTCATCTCTTGGGGGAAATCACGCAACAGTTCAGCTTCACCATGTGGCTCCGCGCCGAAAGCGAGTAATTAAATTAATTAATCTATAGCTTTTACCCGACGCCAAATTCAATTATAGCGAATGTTGATTTTTTTCGTTTTCTTGTGTAGTTTTTGCTTTGAGTGGCTTGAGTTGTACACGCAATGGGACTGGATTGGATTTGAAGACCTTTCGTAAATAAAAACGTTTGTTATGAGAAAACACGATGAATTGTTGCGATAATCAAAACATTTTAGAGAAGATCAAAATTTTTGTTTTGTCTCAACTTTCTAATGTTATTTCAAGTTATGTCAGTCTAAATGTTATCCAATCTCAAGCAGCTAACATGATGTTTCGAAAATTTACGCCTGGGATTTTCAGATATATCCTTTTCTCAAAGCGGATAATTTTTGGTTCGTCCACGTAGAATTAAAAGAGCTCAGTCTGCTCAGATAACATATGTTTTTCACTACTGCCTTTTAATAAGCACGTGTACACGTTGGTTTTAATTAAGCCGCGTACTCGATTGAATCCGCGTGTAATAATCACTTCGAGCTAACGAGAGGCTTATGCTTGTGTGTGACTGTATAGAGAAATTGCTTTTACGTAATTGAGTCAAATAAAACTTTAAGTAAAATTGCTACAATTTTCGCAGTCCATATATCTCAGAACATAAGCAAAAACTAAAATAAAATATTTAAAAAATGTCGATTAAACATTAGAATAACAGAATTTATAAAAAAAATATTTACTGTTTCTGCAGGACTTAAACCACTCGGAAAAGTGCAAGTTTGTAGGGAATACAGACTGTCAAGTTTAATAGCCCGAGCAGAGGTAAATAACACGGAAATACAAAATTTGGGCAAATAACAGGAACCAAAATCTGTCGATTGACTTTTCATTCGTTTTTCATCAAATCCTGTTATCCGGTTATTCTGTTTTAGAAAAAAAATCGTCGATTTTACAAATTTTCTATGTAAGTATATAAAAAATTTAAAATCAGCTTTAACATTTTTTGGTTTAAAGTCATTTTAGCTTGTAAAAATTGGTCAAAATTTTCCCATAGTTTCAGAGGAATTTGATAAAACACTTCAATACTAAAATGTGGTATGCTGACTTAGAAAATTTTCCACAATGTCTAGTCATTTCTTTAGGGGGTATATCAAAAATATTTGAAATCATGTTTGAAATTTTCTGTTCTTTGGACCAAAACGAAGGCCCATTAGCCATACAAAAGAGTGTCCAACACCAAAAAGTTAAGTAGAGAAAAGTCCAGTGTGAGAAGTGGATCCAGATCTGAGTGTTAGATCCAGGTCAATAAGATGAGACCATCGTCGGGGTACCTTACAAGCTAAACTTAACAAACTGACTGGAAAAGGTTAGTACGTCTGGACTAATTCCCTGATATCCTTCCAGGACCTTGTTTAAGACGTACAATTTGTACGCGAGTGGGTGGTATCCGTGCCTTTGAAACCGTCATTTTGAGTTCCGACCGATCGAGACGGTTCCAGGTTCCCGAGTTCTAAGCTGCAGAAGCAGTGTCGAGCGCTCGCCGGAAGCACTCACCAATCAATAAAGTTTTGGTTTGAAGCTTTTCTTACACAATTTAGTTTTTGTTGTCTGGTTAGAACTGTGACGCAATTTTTCTAAGCTCAAAGTTCTTGTTCAATTTGTTTTTGTTTGCATCATGACCCCGGTGATGAGATTTTCCCGGAGTCTGGGTATCCGAACTGAGGAGCTTGTCAACCCTACTCTCCCATATAGCTGAATTAGTACGACCTTTTCAAAAGTAAATATAGCTCATTTGGACCCCGTGCAGAAATATCTGTACGTTGTGGAAAGCCAGGCTCTAACTAAGTCGCCCACAGATCGTCCGATAGATTGGATGTGATGGGGTTTGGGCAGCATTGTCACTCGAGTAAAGTCAAATCTCTCCTCGGGACGTTTCGTCAAATGGGGTTCAGTCCACCTACCTTCCGCTTGCAAAGTGAAACCCCTAACCACTGTGCTACATGAACTCCTTTTGGTTCGTACACTGAGACATTTTACAACCATTTTGAAAGCTCCTTCCTTTCGGTTGGGTGCTTCGTTAACAACAGCATAACTATTTATCAATGTACGAAGTGATTTGTTGTCATTGTTCAGTTTGACTTTTCCTGAAAAAAAAAATTCATGGGGAACCAGGGAAGCGAAATGGCAGCACTGGTCGGATCGGGTCGGTCGTGAAGAGGCTCCGCGGCAAATTGTGAAAATAAGTGTGAATAATCGCTCATTGGTTTTGTAATCGGTAGTAAATGATAGTTCTTGAAGTTTTGAGTCGGAATATTATGGAGTTCAGCCGGAATATCTAAAATTAGAATCAAATATTCGCTTTTGAATTCGTCGAATCATGGAAGGAATCTTTGTTTTGTTTTTGCTCTTGTAGTCTTCGCTTGTGTTTTTCAGTTTCACTTTGTCCCTTAGAAACGTCACGTGGTTTGAATTGAAGCTTTTTGTAAAGCTTTTTCGGTGTCGCTGTCGGTGGAAGGAAGAGTGAGAGTGACGGAAGATGCGCTAGTGGCGTTTACATCGTTTACATGGGATAGCGCATGAAAGAAAAGAGAAAAGAAAATCAGCTGCTGTCATCCCAAGAAGAAAGCACGCGTGCGAATGGAGTGCCGCCCGCAGTGGAATAATCAATGTGTGACCCGATCAGAAAAGTAAATGCGTTCAAAAGCTCTCTGGATTTTAGTGTTTGAAAATCGGCCGAGCGAAATCCAATCAGAATATGCATGAATGCGTCAAGAGTTATGCTGGATATATCTACTTATTTAAAAATGTATTTGGAAGGATTTGATTTAAATGTTTTGTGTAAAATACGTTGAATTGAAGAGTTAGATTTTTGGATTTATTTATTATTTATGGCTGGATTAGTGTTTGTGAGGCCTAATACGAGCCGATCGGGTGAGCTCGTTTTATGTCGAGCTTGGGTTTGTGAGTGTCTAGGGGGAGCGGAAAGAAAGGGTGTGTTTCGGAGAAGAAATTGTTGTGAAATTTACGAAAATCGTTTGATTGTGTTGGTGCTTTCTAATAGAAACGGTTGGTGTAGACCGGAAGTTGGACACACGGACGTCATAGGCAGCGGCCCGACGACAAATGGATTTGTTCAACGCTGCCGTCGTCTGGGCGGTGCGGTTGGGTTGCACCCAATATTGATGTTGCAGTAGCAGATGCGGAAAAGCGAGCGGTTGCCAGCCTGTAATACATGGGTGAGCTCGTTTCTTGATGACGTCTTAAGAATGTGTGAGTGTGTGTGTAGAAGAATGGATGATGAGTGTGTGTAAGTGCCAACTGCGAGTGAGTACTGTTTGAACAAATGAGTGTCACTCACTGAGTGGCAGGCTATGCTTTAACAGTAGTCACACTTGTCCGTAATTATTGATTTTCTACTATTACTTGAAATTCAGCCCAATTTTGGGTACTTAGCTATTTTGGAAGTTTGATTATGATAAAAATCTATGTCTAAAATCTAATGGTTCATGCTAGAATAGCGTATTGGTTTATGTGTGTTTGAGAGCGTGGTTGTGTTTATTGTTTCTTTTTTTTCAGCTCAATAAATATTTAAAGCCGCGTAAAATTAAAAAATCGGTCGATAAATAAAAATTTTCCTTTTGAATATTTTCGTCGTTTCATTATTTATTATTACCCTAAGTATACGCGTTTTTGATCGTTTAGTTAGTGAGTCAATTGTGGTCAGTGGAGTAGCGCGCACGCCATGCAAGATTATTCGTGTTTCGAGCGTTATTTTTTCAGTAATTGGTGTTTTTTGTGCTTTAATTAAGATTGCATTAATTTTATTGTGATTTTAAAGCCCTTCCTATATCATCGTTGATCAGAAGGCACGGCGTCGGGTAAATTGTGCATAAATTTTAAAAATAATAGACACGCTGACATTTAGGATAAACCATTAGTGCGCTGGCAACGGGAACGCCCATGCTCGTTTTCGCAATTCTATTTTTTCCATTATCGTTGTATCGCTGTTAAGATTCGATTTTGTGTAGCGGGACCTCGCGGTTACTTTGCATCGTGTTTTTTGAAGCCTTTTATTTGATATTTTATTTTTCATAAGTCCTTCTTTAATCATCGTTGATCGGAAGGCACGCCGCCGGTTTAGATCGTTTAAGTTATTGTTTTAATTTCATAACAATCGTTTACGCGGTGTCCTGTTTTCTTTGCGTTCGGTAACTAAATTGTTCAAATAGTATGAAGATACTGATAAGTCCATCCCACAGCATTACTGCTCGGTTGGCACGCGTTCGATTATAAAAAAAAAACTTTTTTAAATAATTAATTATGTTTCCGCAGCCGGCTGCCTAAGATGTTTTAAATTTCAACCGATAAAAAAATTGCTTATGGTCGCATCACCTACCACAGTGAATCCTGACCTCATACCCATCTTACTATCCCCTCAAAACTCATGTGATACTTTGTCGGAGACGCAGTCGATTTGGCGGTCCCATCACTCAAGTATCGGACTAACATTCCCATCCACTTCCCCGTGTCTTACCACTGGTCGTGGCCGGCGTCGGTATTGATCAGCATGATAGGGATCTTTGAAAATTGCGAAGGGGTGATGATTGGTTCCTACTTTTCATCTGTGGTCCACGGAGCAATGATTGGGGGTCCTGGTCAATAACGAAGTAGCAGCTACGGGTAGACACCAATGCTATGCTATGCTATGCTAAAAAAAAATTCATGGGGAACCAATAAAGTGAGTTTATTTCAGTGCTTGCATCAATTAATTATATTTCAAGTTGTAACCGACTTCAACTATCATGTCATGTGATCATGTGTTTATCACCTGGGTAAATCTAGAGCGCATTTTGAACAACGTGATATCTTGATGATGATTGGGTCAGCGCATCGATGCCAAGGATCAGGTCAAAACATCATATCCTGAGCCTAATCTACAAACGCGCCGATGCCAAGTGCCCCGACCCGGGGGTCCAGGATCAAGTCGTGTATGTTAATGCACAAAGTCACGACCTCAAATGTCATCATCACTTCACCGTGACGGCCAGTGATGAAAACATCGTGGCGTTTGAGCCAATTGAAATTGTATATATTATGCCACTTGCTGACCCGCGCCTTTCCTCTCGCGCGTAGAGATTGCAATATAGTAGCGCGGCACTCGCGAAACTCTTTGCATTGGCACTGATTTGTGCTCCCGGCTAATTGACGTCAGTCAAATGTCACTTCATACGCGGGAGGACATTCTGCCCGCGGCACGAGGTCAGTCTAACCGAAATCCACAAACACACTCAGACACTATATCAACGCGGCAGCATCAACAACAACTGGCGGTCGAAACCTTTGCCAACTGGTAGTTTGACCTGGTGGAATCCCACCAAACCCCGTTTCCCTTGGCACCTGGTTACCTCCTACTTCCCCTACCCCCTGGATTTAGGTCAGCGATTTGTGGAATTTGTGGCGAATGGATTATCTGTATGTCACTCTACGTCGCTTGTCAGTCGTTTTGAGGATTGTTTTGCTGATTTATTGAGCTTTAATGGTTGTTGCAGGGGGGCCTGAGACAAATAGTCATAATTTATGGGGAAACAATGAATGGCCATTCGGTGCAGTCGAAACATATAGAGTGGGGAAATCTCTTTTGGTAAACAATCAATCGGTAATTCACACGCCAACATGAATTTTATTTGAATTTTCTATCAAGCATGTGTGTTTGGCAGTTCTGGTTGCTTTATAGGGGCAGGGGGGCAGAATGGTCCGCCTAAGTAAAATGTACCGAAAACCTTATAAAAACTTACAAATTTATGAATCCAGTGTAGTAGGCTTATGCTTTGGGATGTTCCCTTCAATGTTGTATACTTGGTTCATAAAAATTTTCAGCTTAAAACTATTTTTGATGCAATTTAAAAAAGTGTGTTTTTCGACTACTTTTTCTAGGGTGCAGGGCAGAATGGACCACTCTGTGGGGCAGCCATTTTGTCTAATACAACGTTGAAGGGTGATAAGAAATGACTTAAGTAACCTTTCCAACATAGTTTCCATGAAGATGGATAATTTTCATTAAAATAGTCACTTAACAAAACAAACATTTTTGAAAATAGTGTAAATATGTCGAAACAAGACACTATTTTTACCAATAAGCATCAAAACAACTAAAAAATCATCTAATGTTGCATTAAACGTGATTTGTGAAGCTACCAGGAGTGAACTAAACAATTTAGCTCAAATTTCGCAACTTTTGATTGTTTTTATAAGGCAGGAAAAGGGTGGTCCATTCTGCCCCCAAGTGGATTTTAATTTAACACTTCCACCACCAAGCCTCTACATGATTTGAAGGTTCCGTTGTTGTTTGATTACCTTTGTAATAGCTCCTGGTAACAAATGAACAACATTTGCGTGGTTTTTCAATAAATTTACAGTTTTGCTCATAATTCGAAAAATACAATGGATTCAAACGTCGTTTTTGGTATGGTGTGTTATTTGACGTCCTTTATAAGACCCTTGCCTTACAGTTGGTCTAAATCCATTCTAAAGCCCAAAACCAATGGTGGCCCATTCTGCCCCCATTGTCCATTCTGCCCCCACTGCCCCTAATACATATGGTAGACAAATCGACTGTAATCATACCGAGGAATTGATCAGTAACAATACATTCACGACCCCCCGGTCTTTTGTAAGTCTGGAGGCTTGAATGGGGAGGGTGCCCAAACCTTTTTCAACTCCAAGGAACCTTTCACCCCAGGGTTCAAACTAACGACCTTTGGATAGCGCGTCCATCCGCCACCAGTGATCAACTTCGATGGGAGCGTGTACTGGACGGGGAAGGACCACCGAGAATTCGGGGGTTATACTATGTACTGAAGCGGCGGCGATTCGCATGAGCTGGGAACAGCTTTTATAGTGCTGGGCTAAATGGTGGTGGTGGCTAATCAACGACAGAATGTGCCAGTTGAGAATCAAGGGCAGATTCATCAATCTGAGCATCATCAACGTGCACGATTCTTGACCACGAGTACAGGAAGTGTCCAAAACATGACGTCAAGATTGTCATCGGCAACTTAAACGCTAAAGTCGTCCAGGAGGAGAAGTTTAGACCGGTTATTGGGAGGTTCAGCGCCCACCAGCAAACGAACGAGAACAGCCTACAACTCATCGATTTCGCTACCTCCCGAATCATGGCCATACATAGTACCTTCTTCTAGCACAGCCTCCTCTACAAGTACACCTGGAGATCACCAAACGACACGGAGACGCAAATCGACCATGTTCTCATTGATGGTCGGCACTTCTTGGACATAATCGACGTCAGAACCTACCGTGGCGCGGACACGACTCAGACCACTTCCTGGTGGTGACAAAGCTGCGCCAATGCCTGTCTGAGGTCAACAAGATCCGTTCCCGAGCAGGGGTAAATAACACGGGAATACCAAATTTTGGTATTACTTGAGCAAATAACAGCGACCAAAATGTGCCCTTGGTTGCCCAGTAATAGATGGTAAAATACCATGAAATCATACCAAGGTCTTGTATGTGGAAGGGCACAACAATACCAATCCATGTTATTCCAAAGGTAAAATAATACCACAAAATAAAACCATTTCAATACCAAGTTGAGGTGTTCTGGATTTTTGAACATTGCTTGAATACCAAAACTTGGTTTTGCCATGGTTTTATTTTTAGGTATTCCCGCGCCCTTGGAAAATCAGATTTTTGTATTCCTGTGGTCTTCCACATACATGATTTTGGTATGATTTCATGGTATTTTACCATCTATTACTGGGCAACCAAGATCACATTTTGGTCGCTGATATTTGCACAAGTAATACCAAAATTTGGTATTTACATACGATTTTTAGTGTAACAGTTGCAATTAGTGAAAAAACGGAAATGATCCATATGCAACAGCCAAATCTACTCACCTGATGATTCCATGTTGTTTCTAGTGATATTCTTCACCACATTGAATGCATTTGTCATTGATGAACGGCCTGTGCTTGAAGTTCTTGAAGATTCTAAAAAATAACAAGATTGAAAAATAAGTGTTATTAAAATGAAACTGGATTGAAATTCACCAAAATTCTATAATCTGTCGATTAACTCGTTTTCAAAGTATTTGGTTATCCCAACTTAGAGAAATTTCAACGTTTTAAAAAAAAATCTTAGTGGGTATATAAAAAAATTGAAAATCAGCTTTAACATTTTTGGGTTTCAAGTCATTTTAGCGCAAAATTAATTATCTCATCAAAATTTATAAAAAAAAAATCCCATAGTTTCAGAGGAATTTGATGAAACCTTTCAATACCAAAATAATACCAAAATGTGGCATCCTGACTTAGAAATTTTTCCACAATGTCAAGTCATTTCTTTAGGGGGTATATCAAAAATGTTTAAAATCAAGTTTGAAATTTCCGGTTTTCAATGAAAGCATTCGCTTTGAGACATCATTTTAGCGCAAAATTAATTATTTTGTCAAAATTGGTCAAAATTTTCCCATAGTTTCAGAGGAATTTGATAAAACACTGTAATACCGAAAGAATACCAATATGTGGTGTTCGACCATTGA
Organism: Culex pipiens pallens; assembly: GCF_016801865.2. Taxonomy (NCBI): domain Eukaryota; kingdom Metazoa; phylum Arthropoda; class Insecta; order Diptera; family Culicidae; genus Culex; species Culex pipiens. Next base: position 62,607,807 of record NC_068937.1, on the reverse strand, counting down.
CAAATTTTGCAATATCAAAACAATACCTTTAATTGGTATGATAGCACATTTTGCACTTGCATAATCCTTAAGACAAATTTTAAAGGGTCCAGGAATACCAAAATTTGGTATTGATACCAGAGAATGGTATTATAACGCATTTCCCTTGTTATTTACCCATGCTCGGGTTACCGTCGCCCGCAGCGGTATAATCTGGAGCGGCTCAATGATCCTGAGGTCGGTAAAGAGAGAGTAATATGCCCAATATACAAGAAGGAGGAATGTGAGAACTATCGATTCTCAACGCGGCCTACAAAGTGCTGTCTCAGATTATCTTCTGTCGTCTTTTGGAGCGAGCAAAGGATTTCGTTGGTACGTACCAAGCCAAGTTTTGTGGAGGGAAAAATGTCGTGAGTACCAGATCCCGACGCACCACCTGTTCATCGATTTCAAAGCAGCGTACGACTCGGTCGATCGGGAGAACGGCTTTCCCGGGAAGCTGATCAGAATTGTGAAATCAGCGATGGACGGGGCACGTTGCAGCGTGAAGATTTCGGGGTGATGCCCGAACCGATTGAATCGCGCAAGGGACTGAGACAAGGCGACGGTATCTCCGGCCTCTGTTTCGACATTGGGCTAGAAGGTGTTATGAGGCGGGCGGGCTTCAACATGTGAGGCACGATTATCAACCGGTCCAGCCAGTTCATCTGCTATACCGACGACATGAACATTGTCGGCAGAACGTTCGATGGGGTGGCCAGGAGGTACACCGAATTGAAGCGGGAGGCGGAGAAGGTGGGATTGAAGGTGAATGTAGCGAAGACGAAGTATCTGCTGGCAGGAGGAACCGAGTCCCTTAGGGCTCGCATAGGATCGAGCGCGACTATCGGCGGGCACAAGTTCGAGGTCGTGGAGGAGTTTATGTACCTCGGATCGTTGGTAACGTCGGACAACAACCGCAGCAGGGAAATTCGGAGGCGCATCATCATCGGTACTATGGACTCCACAAGACCTTACGGTCTGGTACCCTTTCCCGATGTGCAAAGTGCACCATGTACGATACGCTGATAAGACCGGTCGTTCTCTACGGGCACGAAACGTGGACGATTCTCGAGGAGAACCTGCAATCGCTTGAAGTTTTCGAACAATCAATCCGGTGAAGTTGGTGTTTCATTCGGAGCCGGAGGAGGGGGGGGGGGGGTTAAACCAAGTGGAGGATGATCTGGAAAGTGTAGGAGTTCAGCAGCGGAATTGGAGAGTAGCAGCCAAGAACCGAGTCCAGTGGCAGCGCATCTGGAGACAACTCATGACCCGAAGGTTGTACGAGCATTAAAAGTAAAAAGTGAAATTAATGGACAATCGCCAACCCCTCACCACTCCTCAAGTGTTTACGTGGTTTATTGACTGCCCCATTACGAAGAAGGTATTTCGGTTCAGTACAGAAACACATAGAAAGGGCAATGAAAATGAACATTGTGGCACTCTAGTTGGGCCTGGCCACACCGGATCTCCGGAATATCCATTCCGGTTCCTCAACTTTGCCGCTTCTCGCTCCTCTACTGCCCCGGTGACAGTCTTCCACTCTCCCGTTAACCGAACTACCTTTCACTGACATTGCCCATGACTACCCGACTAAAATATTACGGCGATAACCCGATCAGAATGCGGTACCACACCACAAACATGAAAAAACAAGACTTCGCGTCCCCACCGCAAGCGCACTGGTGATGCCATAATTCAATTATAACAATCACTCACCCCATGCACTTAAAACTTGGGTGCTGAAAAGACAGAATGCGTAACGCGATTTTCGAATGCTCCCTACTGCTCCCCACATTGACTGGGCAGCCCGCCGGCGGTTCGCTGGCGGACCGCCAAACCGCTCTGGCGATCCGCCAGCGTTTGATTTGGCGGACCACGGGCGACCCGCTGGCGGATAAAATTTGCAACAATTTGGCGCACGATCAGTTTTTTTTATCGTGACGTTGGTCCGCCAGCGACCCGCCCCGGGGTCGCCCAGGTTTGCCTTGAAATGTTTCACCCGCCGTTCATCCGCCCCACATACGCCTTTCATATACGGTTCGTCCGCCCCTGTAGAATGGTCCGCCAGCGGGTCGCCCTCGATACGCCTCCCATAGAAAGTTCATCCGCCCAAAAAGCCTCAACCGCCTTGGCTCGCCCTCGACCCGCCTTCCATATACGGTTCATCCGCCCCTGTAGGAAGGTCCGCCAGCGGGTCGCCTTCGATACGCCTCCCATAGAAAGTTCATCCGCCCAAAAAGCCTCAACCGCCTTGGCTCGCCCTCGACCCGCCTTTCATATACGGTTCATCCGCCCCTGTAGGAAGGTCCGCCAGCGGGTCGCCCTCGATACGCCTCCCATAGAAAGTTCATCCGCCCAAAAAGCCTCAACCGCCTTGGCTCGCCCTCGACCCGCCTTTCATATACGGTTCATCCGCCCCTGTAGGATGGTCCGCCAGCGGGTCGCCCTCGATACGCCTCCCATAGAAAGTTCATCCGCCCAAAAAGCCTCAACCGCCTTGGCTCGCCCTCGACTCGCCTTTCATATACGGTTCATCCGCCCCTGTAGGAAGGTCCGCCAGCGGGTCGCCTTCGATACGCCTCCCATAGAAAGTTCATCCGCCCAAAAAGCCTCAACCGCCTTGGCTCGCCCTCGACTCGCCTTTCATATACGGTTCATCCGCCCCTGTAGGATGGTCCGCCAGCGGGTCGCCCTCGATACGCCTCCCATAGAAAGTTCATCCGCCCAAAAAGCCTCAACCGCCTTGGCTCGCCCTCGACCCGCCTTTCATATACGGTTCATCCGCCCCTGTAGGATGGTCCGCCAGCGGGTCGCCCTCGATACGCCTCCCATAGAAAGTTCATCCGCCCAAAAAGCCTCAACCGCCTTGACTCGCCCTCGACTCGCCTTTCATATACGGTTCATCCGCCCCTGTAGGATGGTCCGCCAGCGGGTCGCCCTCGATACGCCTCCCATAGAAAGTTCATCCGCCCAAAAAGCCTCAACCGCCTTGGCTCGCCCTCGACCCGCCTTTCATATACGGTTCATCCGCCCCTGTAGGATGGTCCGCCAGCGGGTCGCCCTCGATACGCCTCCCATAGAAAGTTCATCCGCCCAAAAAGCCTCAACCGCCTTGGCTCGCCCTCGACTCGCCTTTCATATACGGTTCATCCGCCCCTGTAGGATGGTCCGCCAGCGGGTCGCCCTCGATACGCCTCCCATAGAAAGTTCATCTGCCCAAAAAGCCTCAACCGCCTTGCCGATTTAATTTCAAATTCCTGATGCATAGTTTGTGAAAAATACTTCGATTAATCGTTTTCATTGTCTTTTTTTATTAGGCCAATAATTATCTGAAATAACACTAACAATTCGATACACTGTTATTTATGTCTATGATTTTAATGTATCGACCAAACATAAATAAATAAATAAAAATATATGTTGTAATAACTGCTTTGTCTAAAACGCAAAATCGATTATAACTATCGGACATCGATAGCATCTAGAGAGGAAACATTCCTGTTTTATTTGATCGAGAATTTCGAACTTTGGATTCCGAGCACCACGAAGAGACTAATTAAAATGATAACAGATTGAAGTCAATCCAAGCTGTTTTTTCGACAGCTGATAAAGCTGACATCCCTGAAAAAAAGCAAATTAGGCATATGGCAAACATTTCCTTCACAAATAAAAAATACTCACGTTAATCAGAAAATTAACAACATTACAGTAGTCACAAGTCACAATACACATTATTTATCTAGAACGAAAAAAAGAAAAAAACATGTTGTTTTATGTCTACTAGGTAATTTAACCCTTTCTGGCCCGATGGGTCATATATGACCCAAAAATATATATTTTTTTTTTAAGGTAGCCTATAATTTTCGTATGGTCCTAAGAATCATTTTCCCATCATTAACTCAAAAAATAATTTTTTTTTGAAAATTCAGGCCTGAAAGGGTTAAACAAGACTCGCTAACTTTTTCAAAAGTGGTTGTTTTGGAGAAGTAATCTAGCATATTTACCTTTGAGCATCATCTGCAACTTTAGCTTTATGTGATGGACGTTTGTCGTTGAACTTGTTTATCGCTTTCTTTATCCTTTCTGTAATTTGTTCTTCATTTACATCTTTGAAGATCGTAGTTGCACATTCAAACTTTTCAGCAACCATTTCAGTGTTAGTAGAACTTTTCAGCATTTATTTTGAAAAGTGTTGCTATTCGATTCTTTCATTTTTGGTACAGAAAAGTAGGCTTTTTCGTCGTTCAATATTGACAAGAAAAGTAGGGGAAGGTGGGGCAAGACGACCATATGGGGCAAGAGGAACAATCGCTAGTAAGGCCGTAATTTTTACAATTTTGATTGTTTCCAGTATGAGGAATTGTTGCTAGCAATGCAATTAGCTGATTCTACTACCACATAATCGCCAAAACGACGTAAACGCCACGGGGCATAATATTGAATGAAGTTTTTTTCAAAACCTTTGTTTCCTTATAATATTTGGAAAGTACAAAATAAAGCTTAGGGTTCGTTTTAAGGCTCATTTTATCAAAATGCTATTTTTCCTAGATCAGTAGTGTCCCTACCAATGACTAGCACGTATTATAAAGTATGATTTATGTTTTGGTTATTTTTGTAGAGAGCTTTTAATAAATCTTGTTTAGGTGGGGCAAGTGTACCATATGGATTTTTAGTATGGAAAACATACGAATTGCTGCAGCAACATATTTTATTGTGAAAAAATACATAAAAGTTCTTAAAAACTGATAATCAATTGTATAAAAAATTGTCCATACACGATATAATAATATCGTGAAAATTTACTATTTATCATCTAAGTAATATTTTTTATTTCGTAAAAACGGTAAATTTTTTAGTAAAATATTATTTTTTAATCTAAAAATGTAAGAAACGTTTCAAATACATCCTAATCTGAACTAAGTGATAATAGTTCAATTGTTAGTAAATTAGCATGTTTTTTCATCCATTGTTCCTCTTGCCCCAACGGGTTGTTCGTCTTGCCCCACTAGTTGAGTAGAACGTACGAAAAATCAAAAAAATTAAAATCATTTTTTTACATTAAAAAACAGATTTTTTTTTAAACTTGTTCTATCAAAGTCTCAGTCAAGACCTGGAATAAGATGATTCTAATAAATCCGACAGATTTTTTAACATTTTTAATGAGTTATAACGAGCATTTCCTTAGCTTGTTACACTTGCCCCACTTTCCCCTAAGTTGTTTCATGACGGAATTGCTAAAAATTGTTTTTTTTTATTTAAATTTATATTTCCAAGAATTTTAGTATAAGCCCCTATTCAAATATTTCTCCATTATCAATTAGTTTAATACATTAGGAAATGACTGAAAAAAAATGTAGAAATTTAAATGTACGGAATGATTTAAGTGGATAATCATTGTATTTTTGTAAACATACTTACTTTTTTAAATCGATGCTATCAATAAACGTTCTTCGATGTGACGATTTGTCGGCAACAGTTCAAACGGGATATCCTGCACTGATTAAAGTGTGACATCACTTGCACAAATGCACACATTTCACAAAGACGCAATAAAAAATACAATAATTAAAACTAGCATTTGATTCAACTATACTGGCAAATATCCTTCAAATCAATTCTTAACCGCAACTACTCTCATTTGTTTAAACTTTACACTATACTCAATAAAATAGTCAGATTCACAAACGAAAGAACTTTGTTTACCTACATCAGAAATTGTCCCCAACCGTCTGAATAACAACAAAATTAATCCGCTCACGCGACTAGCCTTCCTTCAGATCAAAACGGCCACGGCAATCAGCCAACAGGTACTCTTGCAAAACAACCTTCAATCACCATTTCAAACGCACTTTTAACTGTTTGTTTACATAAGTAAACAATCTAAACAACAAAACACTTCTCCCAACACAAACTTATCAACGAAAATCAGCAGCCACCGATTAAATAACAATACCCACCGAAGCTCGATGAAAACTGACTGAAATGTCAAATTCAAAATAAATTCATTCAGATGCAAACCGCCACGGCAATCAGCCATTGGCTCGCCGCAGCGATTGAGGGGCGAACGATATTGAAACATTTCAGCGATCAGTTTGAACCGCCCAAGCGATGCGCCCATGGCACGCCAAGGCGGGTGGAGGGCGGACGAAATTGAAAAATTTCAAATGTCAAATTTCAACCGCCCAGGCGGCCCGCCCTCGGTTCGCCAGGGCGGTTCTAGGGCGGACCACACGATCAGTAACGGCCGCCGATGCATAACGTCCGCACTGAGTTAATGTGGGTCCTCACTACTACAACTGCACCACAGCTGTAAACATAAACAAAGTAGAAGGCTATGTTCAAGCTCAAGCGTGACATATTTTTTGCTGCTGAAGTGACTTGTTTTGAAACATTTTGGATCTGTTGAGTTTTTGCCGGAAAATCAAGTGCCTCGCGCTTTTTTTGTTCGTAGACTAAACGATGGGCTGCCAAAAGAGTTCTTTTTTGTTTTACACGTGACGAAAAATTGCGTCAGAAGTGGGTGAAATCAGAAGAGGAACCGAATGAAAGTTCCAAGATTATGTATCTTTGATGCGCAGCGATAATATCGGAGTAAGATTATTCAATATTATTTGGCAGGTGCCATTCATAATTTTGGAAAATCCGTCGCTAAAATTTTAAAATTGTTATTGAAATGTTAGCGACGAATTATGCCAATCTTGATTTCAACCCTCTTCTTAAGGTTTGTTGACTTTGAACATCTCAAATATAAATTAATTATAGAATCAAAATAAATTATAAATCGATTACAATACTTCGCACTTCATGGTATCATTTTGCGATCAGTAAATTAGGTCCGCTTTGACAGTTCTAAATTGAGGCCGCTTTGCAAACCACTATTCTGCACCCAGCTTAAAACTATCTTTTCCGTCTAAAAAGTTTATTTTAAATTTTAATTTATGTTTTCAAATTCTATGTAATCATTGATATGTGTTCCGTAACTGTATGTTGGTATCATTCAATGTGGAATGATGTCGGTTTATCTTTACTCGTTTCTTGCGAAAACTAATCCTGTGGCGATATCAAGGTTCACTTGCGATTTAGCGACGGAAATGATGATTGATGAAGGCACGGTAGCAAAACCTAAAGATAGATAAAATGAAGAAACCGAAACATATTCAATCATTCGTCAGCATAACAGCACTAAAGGATATGAACTGGAATGTACGGCTCTAACGCAGAAAACACCACAATAAATCTAACAGCAAGGTCGCCCCTGATCAACTGGAACGTACATGTGAGTGGGGTGGAAAAGGTTAGAGAGTTTGTCAAATGAATAAATTAGCCTTTCTAAGGTCAGAACATGTTCGCTAAAGGTAGTACACCTTCGAGAAACGTGAGTGGATTCCGATAGACCGGTTTCTTTTCGGAAAAAATGACCATCAATTTGTTTTTCTTCTTATATTCAAATCATCTTTGTTCACCTCTATGGACTGGGTACACTTTTTGTGCTGAAATGTACAAGATTTGCACCAGATGTTCGGAATTGCTAAAAATGGAGTAGCTGTCATTTAAACCATCTAAAGAATGGATGTAATGAAGTTCGGGAAACGTAGTTTTCAGTGCTTAAAATGAGCTTGATGTGCGTGCTTGCGAACTCGTCTATGTAAGAATCATATCAAATCAAATTATTCGCTCAACAGCATTGCCTTGGCGTTCTCGATTGCGAGATTCCTACTCGAAACTAGGTGTTCGAAGGCTTGATTGTTGAGGCAATTGCAAACCTCTTTTTACACCTTAGCTTCCATCCACCCCAGGATTCGAACTGACGACCTTTGGATTGTTAGTCCAACTGCCTACCAGCGACTCCACCGAGACAGGACCCAGGGAGACGACTCATACACCTGGACTGAGCTAACGACCTAACCTTTTTTTTTAAGGTTAGTCCTGGGCCAATATTTACTTCCCTTCCGACGGAAGGCGTGATCAGACAAATCTCGTCTCGAAAAATGCCACCGGGACCGTCTGGGATCGAACCCAGGCCGACTGGGTGAGAGGCAACTGGGTGAGAGCAACCACGGTTCTCGGCTCCCGGCTTTCATATTTATAAGTATGAAATTTCCCGGGAGTCTCGACCAAAAAACAAATCATCGCGAGTGAGGGACGCTGATGGTGGCATTTTTGGACATTGTTTACACTCTAGTGTTAACAGCATTCACTTTTGAACAAAACTATTTTCTACAAAGTTGTTCGTTTGTACAAAATCTTACATCTTACATTATGATAGTAAATTCTTTAACTGGAAGGTAATAAACCATGGCTTCGCGATAGTTTATCGCCATTTACCATCTCTGGATCAAATTTTCTATGCAGTCAGGGTATTTTGAAAATAATCGGTAGAAATTGATTCGCAATTGTTTATCATGTCTCTAACAATGTTTTTTTTTTTTGTATACATTCCGAAAAAATCAAAAAAAAATAACACCCCAAACAGCCCAACTGGATGAAACCACGTTTTGTGTCGCATATTTGTGTATTTGTGGTGTACTAAACATAAACGTTAGCTTTCGCAACCCCCGCGAGAGCAATCAAACCAATTTTAGCGGTGACAGAACGAATGAGCCCCATAATTCATCCGCAACACAACGGGTGACCGTCACTCGTCTAACCACCTCCGCCATACTAACTTTGGCAGCACACGACAAACGCTCGTAAAACAGGCTCAAGGCACTTTCTTTTGCACTTGAATGTTTCATAAATTGTGGTGAAATGTGGGAAAACTCTAACAACACCTGGTGTAAAAAGCTGAAGCATTATTTAACCCAAGATTTTTTTTTTCTTTTTGAGAAATGATAAGGCTGGTACAAATTTTATTTAAAGTTTTCGTCTCCCCCTTTCAAAGTTGGCCCGAAAAATCAGGGGTAAAAAAATATTGTTTTCAAAAAACTTCAAAATTTCAATGAAAATTTAAGTGCAATCAGCTGAAATCAATTTAAAATGCATTCCCCTGCATTCAAAATATTTTTTTGCATGTTTAGGCTGATTTGAAAATCTATTGAATTTTAGAACATTTTCGATGTTTATTATCGCAAAAAGTTTTTTTTTCGCTCAAATTTTTGTACTCGGGTCATTCCAGCTGAAGCGGAACAGCATTTGAAAATTACCCTCCCCGATCCTGCTCAAATTTGGCAGGGCTGTTGATACTATCGAAAGATGCAAGAATCCCGAATTTCATCCAAATCGGACCACCCCCTTTATTTTTGTACCTCCCCAAAAAATCGACTTTTTGGCGATTTTTGTGCGAAACCCCTATTTTCAAACGGCGATAGCTCAGAAACCACAAATCTTAGAAGGTCGGTCTTAGACTCAATTTTGAAGGAAATTGGACTTAGAATCCATTTCCGAGATCAAAATTTAGATTAATTTATTTTTTCTACCTGTATTGCGCAATTGAAAACTTTAAACGGCCGTATCTCAAAACACCCCATCTTATTTTTTTGATTTGACCTCACCATCGTGTTCCCCGGCCAATTTTACATAAGAATCACTTATCGACAGAAAGGAATATGTTTCGTTCCAGAGATATCGAATTTTAAAGTTTTGAGTATTTGAGATTACCTACATTAGCTTCATTCGCCGCATCTGCTAGAAGCACTCATAAGCGCTGTTCAATAACTGCTACCTGGTCATTTATTGGAATAAGATTTCATATTAAATAATCTTTAGCAAATTGGGCAAAATAACTGTATAACACTGTAGGCATCTGGCGTTAACGTGAAGACTTCCATCTTTGCCATGATTTTTCGTTCTGGATATAAATTGTGCGTCGCTATTAATATTTTGACAACATTTCTTTTACAAGTTGTTTAGAATAGTGCCCTAAACAAGCTGATTCCTTTTGGTAACGATTATCCCAATAATTGCAAAGTTATGGAAATCGCCATTGATCAATGATTGCCAACTAGGATGTCAATGATTGTACCTCAAAATTATGTAACTTTTGAAACACATTTGATTTAGACCAACAATTCTTTCAGTGGCTTTAAAAAGGCAACAACCGGCACATGCTGATTACATTTGGTGCAGAAATTCGTTAAATTGAATTCAGTATAGAACAATTTAGAGTGATGATCAATTTTCTTCGAAAATGATCAAAGGCTTCACCTTAAATCGCAAATGTTTATCCGCTTAAAAAAATGAGATGAATTTCTGTGCTAACCCACAGGATAGAGCAATAACGACACACAGTACAGGGCAGAATTGGATTCCGATGCAGCGAGCAGAAAAATGCAATTGATCTTGTTACTTGCAAGATTTACTGAACAATAAGTGCACGATACATTATTGAGTAAAAAATATGAATTAAAATGAATAAAATTTGTTGATACGTTGTACTCTAGTGAAGGACGATCACAAGGAGTAGGAAAAGGATTTCTGGAAAGTATAAAACTGAAAAATGTAAGAAAATCACAAAGTTCAGCTAGTTCCCAAAATTTAGTAGCGATGATTTAGACACCGTCCGAACAATAATGTTTTTTTTTCTTCTATCATTTCGGATTCTTGGAACACAATACGGCTACTAAGTGTACTTTGACCAAAACCATCCATTAATTAAATGGAGCTGGCTCACAATATAAAAATCGATTTAATATAATCCATCTTTTGAACCATAAAGCAGATTTTGGAGTTTTTGCTGAATGGCACTATTATGCTACCGCTCATGACAAAGGCCCTAGTCATGGCCTCGGGGTACTCTAAAACGGTTAGCAACTCGTAAAAAAACGGTACATTCAAAATAACCCAATAAATATTCCTTGAACAAAAAAATGATTAAGGTATTAGCTATTTGAAAATTGCGTGAAATTATAAAAATAAAAAATAAATTAATCATTTTTCACAACATCAGGTAGTAATTATCAAAAAGTGCTCCTGAGTGCTTCTAGTATATGCGGCGAATGAAGCTAATGTAGGTAATCTCAAATACTCAAAACTTTAAAATTCGATATCTCTGGAACGAAACATATTCCTTTCTGTCGATAAGTGATTCTTATATAAAATTGGCCGGGGAACACGATGGTGAGGTCAAATCAAAAAAATAAGATGGGGTGTTTTGAGATACGGCCGTTTAAAGTTTTCAATTGCGCAATACAGGTAGAAAAAATAAATTAATCCAAATTTTGATCTCGGAAATGGATTCTACGTCCAATTTCCTTCAAAATTGAGTCTAAGACCGACCTTCTAAGATTTGTGGTTCCTGAGCTATCACCGTTTGAAAATAGGGGTTTCGCACAAAAATCGCCAAAAAGTCGATTTTTTGGGGAGGTACAAAAATGGAGGGGGTGGTCCGATTTGGATGAAATTTGGGATTTTTGCATGTTTTGATAGTATCAACAACCCTGCCAAATTTGAGTAGGATCGGAGAGGGTAATTTTCAAATTTGCACTTTTTCGTGCACAGTTGAGATGGAATGACCCACTCGTCAAATCCTACATTTTTTTTTTTGAAAACTAATTATTGCAAAACAACTGAACTAGTATAAAATGCCTTCTAACCCACTTTTTCCATGCAAATGTTGAAACTATGACTTATTATTTCAATATTTATTTTTTTATATATTCGAATAATATGCAAAGGAAAAAACCTTGCATTTTTTAAATCAAAAAGCATGTTAGAGACGAGTATGGATGGATACATTATTTTGGAAAGTAAGCAGATTATAGTATCTTACACAAAAACCTTATTCATCCGATTAAAACGACTTTATTCAATTAGAAAACGTTCATATCAATGACTTCTCAAAATGTTCGCGTTCTATTGAAAAGTGAACTTCACCCACAAAAACGATGTTTACCCAAATTTAAACCGAGCTAAAAGTCTCTTCATTTCATTCGTGCGGCAAATGAAGTCATATCTTCGCTCAACTTTGACATGCTCAAACACGTGCCACTTACACTTAGAACCTAATCTGCCAATTATTTTAATGAGGCTGGTGACTTCTTTCCGCGCTTCAAATGTTACTCTTTTCGTAACCGAAAGTGTGTTTTCACCAGCTTTTCCTAACAGAATCTACCGAAGTCAGTTAGCTTTTCCAGACCCAGGCTGATATGAAAATTGAGGGTGGGAAAAAATTCAAACTCATCGGCATGAGCCGGTTTCACTGAGCTGTAGCAAATGTGTTGCCGCTCCGATGATATCGAGTTTAATTAACTTTCTCCATGTCAGCCTTGGCTGAAAAAAGATGCTGCGTGAAGCAAAGTTTTTCATCTCAAGCTATTTTCCCTGACAGGGTGTTGATTGTTTATCCCATTCCGGCCTTTAAAATGTTGTGTTAAGATAGATTTACATAATTTAGAAAGTACTTCATGATTTTTTGTCAAGTGTGAAAGTAAAGTCACATTATCACCCACACAGGAAAAAATGATGGTAATATTCATCAGGAAATGGTGACAGATTTTGTGGCAAAATTGTGTAATATTGCATCAGGAATTGGTGAATTTTCATCAGTTTCTGATGATTTTAACACATTTTTTGAGTAAAATTACTCAAAACAATAGGTAATATTCAACCAACAAAATCTACAACATTCCCAAATTAAACTTTTTTTACTGTGCATGCAACAGAAGCATTTTTTTCATAGAAGGTATTCATAAGTCATTTGGTCTTTCTTGATTTAAAGTTATACTTTGAATTTGTTGATTCACTATAAAACGATAGTAAAATTTCGCAGAGCATCAATCGCCTCAGTATCACCAATTGCAGCTACACAGAAAAAAAATGATGGTAATATTCATCAGGAAATGGTGACAGATTTTGTGGCAAAATAAATGATAAATTTTTCCCCAGAATATGATGAATTTTCATCAGTTTTTGATGAATATTCATTAGGTTCACATTTTTAGACTTTTTTTAAGTAATATTATACAAATAAAGAGGTAATATTCAACCTAATAAATTTTCAACATTCCAAAATTCAACTTTTTTTCTGTGTACACAGAAAAAATGATGGCAACATTCATCAGGAAATGATGACAGATTTTGTGTCAAAAAAATATGTAATCTTACATCAGAAAATGATGAATTTTCAGCAGTTGCTGGTGAGTATTCATCAGGTACACATTTTTACACATTTTCCGGTAATATTACTCAAAAAAGGTTAATATTCAACCTTCCAAATTTTCTACATTCCAAACATAAACTTTTTTTGCTGTGTATAATTTAATTACTCCTCCCTCAATCCTTTTAAATAATGCACCATAATTTTCAGAAATTAGCGTTCCAACTACTAGAGTCAATTAGAGCTGGCCAATTTTAGAAGTTGTTTCGCAAATGTTTCAGAACTCTCTTTACTTCGGTATTGCAACAAAATGTGTTTTTTTTTTGAAATTAAATATGTCTTTATTGAACTTCCTTATAATAATTACATTTCATTTACATTCTAAGTGGTATGGCTACATGCTCTTCATCTTTGTTATATTTTTCGTTTTCTTATTAACTGTTCACATTCATTTATTTATTTATTTATTTATACAAAATGTGTTTATTATGTTTAAAACTAATATTTTCACTGAACTCCCTGACCATCTCCATTCCAGTCGCGCACATGAGGCCACATATCTGGTCTACTCAGTGGTTGGCGAAATGTGACCAATTTGCATTCATATAGCAGCTGCGACCTGGTCAGCGTGCAATACACATTTATAGTTTTTAGACGAGTTGGTCGTTTAGTTGGTCAGATCCAATAACACACCAAACCCGTGTTTTTTTAGTTTGTTTAGTGAAACCTCAGTCATTTAAATGCCAACTCTGGTATGATTTATTTGGCCCCAGAACGCCACTAACTGCAACCAATTGTACAAAAATGTTTTGTATAATTTAAACAGATTCCCAATGTTCATACAGCGCTGTACAATTTTCACTGGAAGTACCTCAAGCACGAATTTTATTTTGAGGACAGTACGCATCTCCCAAGGAATGGGAAAGAGCGACCGTGGCTGACTGGCCACGGTGTTCGCTTTGTATGCGAATGCGTGCTGGGTTTGTCCATTTGACAAGGGATCGGAAGTTCTGAATAACCTTTGAATCCAATTGATGCAAACGACTCTCAGCCGTGCCGAGCCGGTAACAAGAGCACGGCCGTCGTTCTTTTTTACCTACTACTATTATCACTACCACGCTTGGTCCTCGGCAAGAGTTTGTGCAAGAAATGAATAATTAAATAATTTTAATTGAAAATGCTCGACGTCAACTCATTTTCTCATCATTTCTCTTTGTGTGTCTCGTACAGTTTGTACCTGCTATTAAAGCTCAGGATAAAAACTGTTATTTTTCCTCCACAAGGAAATTGTTCTACAACGGCAGCGTCGACAACAAAGCTTTGGGGAACGAGCTGCAAAGCGGTATAACGAGTATGGCGAACAGCTGAGAAAAAATAGCTGGGAGATAATTTATGTTAGTACAGGCGGACACGTTCCGCCAGAGTATACCTTGGAGGAAGTTCAGCTTGTTCACTATGCATATCCAAAGTCGTTTAAAAACCAACAATTACTGCAATAGAAGTTCAAGTTGTTCTTAAATAGCACTTGAGTTTCGCTTAAAAAGCATTCATGTTCTAATTGAATCTGATTTAGCTTAATTTTTTCAAATTTTGTTTCAGATAAAACTGTCAAGCAAGTAAATAACACACTCCAAGACTCTCAACAAGTTTTCCCCCTGCTAAACTTATCCAGTCGAATAAACGCCACCTGATTCGCTCGAAGTTATCTTTAAATTTTCAATTCTCAAAATCCCTTAAGAGCGGATAACTTGCTCGTTCCGTTCCAGTTTGAAATTCTTATCCATTTATAAATTACTTACAGCGATTACAAGGCATTGTCTTTGCTCGAATTTCGTTCAAACTTATTTTCTGAGCAGCACCGGAATCCCCAACATAAGCAAACAAGATAAATGTGTAGATAGAATTCACATCACTTCGGGCAGTGAGCCGTGAAATTTCCCTCGAGACAGATTTATTGTTTCTTCCTGGGCTTCCTGGGCGAAGAAGGAGAGGAGAGATGAACCATGAAAACGGCAATGCTCTCGGAATGCTGCTCCACTACACTGACTATATCTACAGCTCGAGGCACCTTACCAAGCAATCATTGACCAGTCGAGGGAGCATGACTTTTAAGTTAATTGAAAATCAAAATGGACGGACAATTTGTTACAGAGGCTACGCCGGAGCAGCCAACAGAAGCAAGTCACATTGGATTAAGAGGTCTGATCAAAAAGTCGAGATTTTCCTTGGGATAGTAAGATAGTTTTCGCATTTTATAATCTTATTATTTATCGTTTTAATTCTTCTCACGTCATTCATGATTTGCTTTTAATTGATTAAGAGCCAGTAAACCATTCTCTGTTTCCGGCCCTAACCTGGACAGAGCCGTATAACAATAACGTTGGGCTTGAACAATTACAGTACCGGTCAAAAGTACATACACCGAAAAAAATATGGTAATATTCATCAGGAAATGGTGACAGATTTCGTGTCATTTTTTTTTAATTTTATCCCAGAAAATGATGAATTTTCATCAATTTTTTATGAATATTCATCAGGTTCACATTTTTACACAATTTTTATGTAATATTACTCAAAAATCGTTTCTTAGTCCACCATTAAGTGGTTAGTGCCTTCCTCACATTTACAATTTAATTCAACTCCGAAGTTGTCCTAAACCAGATTTGCATTGTTTCCAAATCAAGTTCCAGCACCGAAAAGGACTTGATGAAAATAAGTTTATAAGTAAAAAAAATTATCTGATACAGACTTTTCCAGAAAACATGCAGAATAGCTTTTGAAGCAATGTGGCAACCGGGCGTTTCACATCTGGCGCGACTCTCGCACGTAAACAAAAAGACCCGGCCTTTTGAGGTTATGCAAAAATCAACCTTTTTGTATTTACAAAAAAAAACTTTTTCATGGCATAACTTTAAAAGTATTACTTCACTTAATAGAAAAAAATTCAATAGGGTCTTAGGGGAACTCAAAACGATCAGAATAAGGCGGATCCGGCCAAAATCGGTTCAGCCTGTTCCGAGATAATCGTGTGAAAAAAAAATCATGTCTACACACATCCCCACAGACATTTGTTCAGAATTTGATTCTGAGTCGATATGTATACGTGAAGGTATATCTAAGAGGTGTAATTACGAAGTTCAATTTTCGAGTGATTTTATAGCCTTTCCTCAGTGAGGAAGGCAACCTACCAAATTTACAACATTCTAAAATTCAACTTTTTTGTGTATGTATATGATATTGGATGTTTTGACAACCCTAATTCTATATTAAAATTGATGGTGTTCGCTCGTGTTTTGACCAAATCTCATGAAATTTTCAGCATAACTATTCCGAAATTTCTACTTTCAGATGCTTTTTGAAAAACTTAACTACACAGAAAAAAAAATCATGGTAAAATTACATCTGGGAAGGGGTACATCTTTTATGTCAAAAAAAATGTGTAATTTTACCTCTGAAAATGTGTAATTTTACCACTTTTCTGTTGTAATGTCACTTTTTCAGTCTAAATTGAGGTAAAATTACATCATAAAAGAGGTAATATTCAACCTTCCAAAATTACACCTTCCAAATTTACACAATTTTTTTCTGTGTAGCTATTACAGTATCAAAGTTATTGACATTTTCGTAAAAAAATACGATTTTGACCCGCACTCACTATTTACGCTAAAACTATTGATAGGATCAACTTAATATATTGAGCACTTAATGAGATAGTTTCTATCGCTCCTAATTTCATTCACCGCAAAAATAATTTCAGTTGTTTGAATTTTGGAGTGGTTGAACAAAAAGCGCGATGTCATATACTTGTGGCCATAATGAAATCGAACGAACTGGCCAAAAGTATATGACATTCGATAATTTTACGATTATAACCGCGTCGGTGTTAGTTTTTTCAGGTTCTCTTGTCGATTAAACTGATAGTCATTCAAAACTCTCCTGCCATAATTTTTAACGTGTTTGAGCTGCCTCTATCCCCTTCTTTTGATAATTTAACTATTGAGGTATTTATTATATGAATCTATGATATATACCCGAATACCACATCTCTGAAAATACACTTCCCAGAATTGAAATTTACCGGAATATCTTTCCCCCGAACCATTCGCCTGAACGGATACGGGGAAGTGTCGTTCAATGAAATGGCCATTTGCCATTGGCCATTTTCGAATATATGGAATATTAGGGGAGGTGGCAATACGGGAAAACGGTTTTATGGGGATGTCACCAATCGGGGATACGGTCTTTCAGGTATCTGCGCTTTATTACTCCAATATAGTATTCTTCGATTATTTAACATCTATGTTACCCTCTGTGGGTGGGCCAAAGTGATTTTTTACGGATTTTACAATTTATCAGGTTCTTCTCAATGAAACTAAATTCTGTTAAAAGGTTTATGAAGTGGACATCTTTAGATGATGTCATTTTGGCAGCTGTCTAAAGTTGTGGTACGTTTTAGGCCAAAAATGACCTCTCGAAAAATAAACTTTTTGCAATTCCGTCGTGAAACTACTTACTTTTCCTGTCATCCTTGAACGACGAAATAGCCTACTTTTCTGCACCAAAAATAACAGAATCGAATAGCAACACTTTTCAAAATAAATGCTGAAAAGTTCTACTTTTCAGCACTGAAATGGGTGCTGAAAAGTTGAACTTTTCAGCACTTGTTTCGAAAAGTAACACTTTTTAACATTTTTTTGATTTAATCGATTTATTGACAAAATACATGAAAATTTGACATAAAATTTCACTCAACGATTGTTTTTCGGAATTGCAAAAAATGTTGTATGGAACTCGTTGCAAAACTTGATTTTTTCAGCACTCTTCGTATTTATCTAACTCGGTGAACCTCGTTGGATAAATGTACGACTCGTGCTGAAAAAATCCTCTTTTTGCAACTTGTTGCATAAACTACTATTTTAATATTTCTGTTGGAATTGCTGGAAATGTTAGAAAATCTCTGCTTCAAACGCATGTCAATAAGATTCCCTCGAACAAGAAACACTGTTGGATGGGTTTTTATCATATCTTTGTATTTGAGCATCATTTTAGTTTCACTTCCATCATATTTTGGTAAAATCTAGGAACAATTCTACGTTAAAAGCTCATCAACTTACAACATGCAAAGTTCAAAATAGAGATTTGCTGTGCCCCCCTATTTCACACTTTGTCACCACTAGTTTGAACCCCCCCCCCCTCCCCTCAAAAAGTACATCACATTTTGCCAGACCCCCCCCCCTTGTTTTCGATGGGATTTTTTTATAGTTTTTATATCTTGATGATGACGCCTTAGTCGCCATTGATCTTTTGAAATTGTTATTGATTTGAACCGAAAATCAGAACCCTTCAGAATTTTGTATTGTCGGGCGTGGCAAGCGATTGGAAAAAATAGCTTCCAGCTTATAATCAATTGCTTGAGTACTATTGTTTTGACAACGAAAATATTTCCATCGATTTTTTCGAAATTTCAGATCTCAGATCTGAAACTGTTTAATCAAACAATGATATCGAAATAATACCTGTAGTTTACTATGGTTAATGGCATTCAAAGGAAAATAAAATTAGGAAAATTGTACAAAAGTAGATGAATTAGAAACGTAAATTTCAAACAAGCGAAAAGAGACAATTCAAGGCTTCGTACAGCTTGTCACTTATAAAAAACAAAGTGATATTTAAATATATGTCTTTTCCTTCCCTCAATACATAGCGAGAAACATGGGAATTAAAAGTTGCTTAATCAACATTTTTCCGGTTGCTCGATAGTGTTCAACAGCGCGAATCAGACGGCTTGGTTAGCACTTTATGTATCCACTCACTTTAGCGAGAGCAGATCCACTAAACTGCTGATGAGAAAATGGATTTGCCCGACTCCTTTGTCACCTCCCTACAATTCATCAAGTTCCACCAACCTACCAAATTGTCGGGTGTTCTTCCTTTGTACAGCTGAAATGTGGGAAGCAACGGGAGAGAAAAAAACATGAAAATTGAAGAATTTTGAATAATCCACCGAGGAGAGAGGCCGAGATTTGGTGAACAAGGCAAACTCACTCCTCATAAATCATTTATATATGCATATTCATTTTCCTCAGGAACCATTCCATACACCACAAATCGGTCTCGATGAAGAGAATTCCAATGGCAGCAGCGGGGGGCTACGGTTAGATTCGGAAAGAATTCTTGGAACGGCCGTCGGCGGCTTGGACAGTCGAGAAAAACGATAAATTCTCGACTAACATACGATAGAGGACAAAGTGGGCCAATATTACCGCCACCGATTTGTCCCATTTTCATGCTAACAAACTGACACTGCCGTTCTACAGTTTAGTATTGAAATATTAGATGTACGCTCTTCAGAAAACCGTCCAACTTTGTATACTGGCTATAGCTCCTTATTCCCAGCCTTTTTTGTGGACTCTGTTTTCATTCCAAATTTTATTCATTTATTGAAAATTGCGCCCTTAGGCGATTGCGGCCATGGTGCCGAACCGAAAATGGATGAACTGGAGCGCCGGAAAAAAAATGTAGAAAAATTATAACTGTCCTACATTTATTCAAAAGCATCTATTGAGGGCGTAAGCCGCATTTTATATATTCGACCAAACCCCAACCCCATCAAAGTTCTTCACCGTCCGGGTGTGGTATGGCCCGTGAAACCTCAGAACATCCCGGATCCGGCTGCGGCAATGGTTTCCCATTCTTGCCGAACCGAGAAACGAAAATAACTTTATTTTAATTTAATTTTATACTATCTCTCTCTGTCCCTCGCACTCGCTCTTGGAAATACAGAGAGTGGCGCACGTTCAAGAGGAAACCATTTCCAAAAGGGGAGGCTTTCGGCGGTACGGTGATTTACCTTCCATCCAACCGGCTTAATTCTATTTTTCTCACCATGTGACAAAGCAGAATGGTACACACTCGGTTGTATGAGAAAACAAATTGTACTTTTGATTGACACAAAACGAACATTCAAAACGCTTGAGCATTAGCTTGAACAAGTTTTTTAATGTTTTTATTTTTTCAAACAAATGACATTTTTTTGTTTTTGTCATTTGTGTACTTCTAAAAGATGTGTAGACTTTCCGAAAGCTTCAAGACTTATAGTTTGAGTTCTAGAGAACTAGTGTTCAAATTTATGGCTTGTTTTTAAAGTGTGCCATGGAGTTTGAACACTTTTTGCGTGGATTTCAATGAACGATTCTTCACGATTGTAAGAACATATTCTTCTTCGTGTGGACACTATTTTTAAGAGAAATCCCATTTAAAATTTATTTAACTGGGGTTGCTCGAGTTCACGCTAGCAGGAATGACTGAATGGTTACGTTGTTCGCTTTTTAAGTGGATGATCATGGGTTCATTTCCCATCTGCTCCTGCCTTCTATCGGATGGAGAAGTAAAACATCTGTCCCGGCCATAGTTGTTGTTAGGCGGTTAAGTCTTCCAAGTGTTGGAGTCGTCTCCCCATAATAAGTACAAACAACACATCAGACCAAGCCTGCCCTGGGAAGTCACTGGTCGGCAAACAAAACTTGGTTTTGCGCTAATCATCGACTGTGATACACCAAAAGCTTCGTTTTTGCACCAGGAACCATAATCCGATAAAAAATCATAATCCGTTAAAAAAGCCACCGGAAGATCCGATTTTTTTGAATTTTTATTAGGCGTCATCCATAAAGTACGTCACGCTCTAGGGGGGGAGGGGGGGATGTCGCAAGTGTGACAAAGTGTGACAAGGGGGAGAGGGGGGGTACGTGAAACTGTGACGTCACGCTAGACAATTTCTTGAATACTAAAAATTCAGTCTTAAAAAATTGTTATAAAAAAACTTTAATGTTTGATAAACTTTACTCATAAATAAAACACGATTCAAGGCATTAAGAAACAGAGTT
This sequence comes from Culex pipiens pallens, assembly GCF_016801865.2. Lineage (NCBI taxonomy): Eukaryota > Metazoa > Arthropoda > Insecta > Diptera > Culicidae > Culex > Culex pipiens. The sequence goes on along the minus strand of NC_068937.1, from coordinate 62,586,870 downwards.
TTTGATGATAGATTTAATATGCTTAAATCATAAGATTTCAACAAAAAAACTATTGATAATGATTTCTACAACATTCAAAAAAAATCCAAATACACCTGTAAAAATTCAAAACTTTCTCGATTGAACCTCGAATTTGAAAATAATCCAAATAATCATGCTAAAATTGTACAAAAAACAAGATGGTAAGAAGGGGGGGGGGGTTCCGACAAAGCGTGACATACTTTTCGAGGGGGGGTCGGAGCAAGTGTGACAAAGTGTGACATAGGGGGGAGGGGGGGTTAATTTTGCCCGATTTTAGCGTGACATACTTTATGGATGACGCCTTAGATTTTTCCGATTGTGGACTGATTCGCTTTCTGCTATCATGAATAGTCATGCAAAACAATCCTGGAATAATATTAACAAACACAGAACCCATCAGAACCGGTTCCACCAATCATCGCATTGAGAAACAGCGTAAACTAGTCATACGACATATCAAACTTCTTAATGTTGGTATGACCCCTCCCAAAAAAGGAGCAAGCTCTGAAAGGATACTCGATCCTTTTCTAGACTTTCATTTCCCTCTGGCGATCAGGGCTCGGTGTTTATTCAATGTGAATTTTATTTGTAATTTATTATTAACCACAATAGTTGACCCCCATTCAAGAATTCCTAACTCGGCTCCTGATTGTATCTTTGTTCTTTATTACAGTCAGAATATTATCAATCGTTTTAGGACAATTTAGAGATTTTCTGTAAAATTTCAATAGTACTAGGCTTTTTTATACAACTGAGTCTAACTGGTGTTCCACCAGGGGTGGAAACAAGCCGACAATAAGGCAAGCCGTAGAAAAACGAAAAGATCCCAAAGAAAGAAAAAGCTTTCGTAATGGCCACAGAGGAAAATGTGAAATATGAATATTTTCTTTTAATCGCTCTGCTAAATAAATAACAATAGCATTCTTTGAGGCGCACTGAGATTTTTCGACAGCCAAATCGGAGGAAGCCCCAGCAAAGCGGCAGTTGGTCGAACAAAATAAGAAAACTCACAACAAGGGTTGGATGGGGAAGATGCTGTATGAAAATGGAAAATTAATACCCCCTAAGAGTGAGGTTCGACAGCCGGGAACGAGAGCGGTACGGTGTACGGTTATCGTTTGCGATGTTTAACCATTCATATCCTTGGGCGGCTTGTCGACCGTCCTGCCTTTATGTTAGAAAGGGTATTGAAATAGCATCCGCATCCGGTCGGATCAATATCTGGGGACGTCAAAACCAGACGATAAATATTTTATTCCCGAAGGACGCATAGTGCGACGACGAAGGTACGAGATTGCCTTTATTTTGAGAAGATCCCAGACAAGATTGCAGAGAAGCTTATAAAGTGAAAGCGAAGCTAAGATGTTCCGAAAGAATATACCTTTGCGGAAGTAACCAATATAAAATAATATAATACATGAAATATGGGATTTTAAAATGCCCTAAGGAATCTGTTCGAAAAATATGCCTTGAGATTTGTTATGACCAAAGAAGCCTGAGAACGTGGTATAGTTATTGTCGCTAACTGGGCTGATCGAAAAATGACAAGGGATCAAGAATAACTGAAAACATAACTTTTTCCTAATCAAAAATGAAGCCAAAAAAATAAAGTCACTAAAAAAAACCTGACCGTAACATTTCTTTAATGACGTTGAATTTTATTAAATTTTATATTTAATGAACATAAATTTTGTCCCGCCCTCATGGATCAATCGAACCGTGCACTGAACTTACAGAGGTCACCGGTTTGAAACCCGCGGCGGGCGCCCTGAATTCCATGTCTCACGAAAACAGCATTTTCTGGGGGTTCCTTGGCCGAGATAATAAGATCCGTATCTTTTTTTTTTTTTTTTTGCCGTAATGGTGACCTACGCCGTGTTAGGGTGGTCAAAAAATGGCAATTTTCGTCGATTTTCGCGAATTCCACATTTTCCAGAAAAACATAACTCCACACCATTTAAACCAATGTCAGCTTTCTTGGACGCAAACGAAAGAGTATTAGATAGGCTTTTAAGGAAAAATAGTTAGATGTTTCAAATATCTAGCCTAAAATTTGAAAAGGTCGAATGAAAACTTATAATGCTGTTTTGAAGGTCTCGGGACCAAGGAGCCTATGTCTGAAAATATTTTTATCGGATTCCTCGGAAAATTCTACACAATATTTTGAGATACATTTTTTTAAATATAAAAACCGTGTTTTTCTACGCGCCGCGCGCAGAAACGAGAAACTGAAACTCGAATTTCAGAATATTTTTCGAAATATTTTTCTCGGAATACAATGTTGTAGGTTATTATGAGGAAAATTCAGAAACACACATGATATGATTTCGGAAACTAGTCATATTGTACTTATTTTTTTTAGCACCAGTTGGAGAATTAATCTCATAATGTCTTTTCGCGCCATGACCACCAAATTTAATTTGACATAATCGAATCATGTTCAAGTGCAAGCTTGTATCGGTTCGTTAAATTGCGTGCCTGTAGCATAAAGGCGCATTGTTACCGTGTGCTGCTGTGATATCGGTATTGCTCAGCACACAAGCATAACAACCTTATTTGAAGCTGCTGCATCAAAACCGACAGGGAGAGAGGGCAAACGCTCCACAAAAACGGATGGTGATAAGGCGAAGCGTAAAACACGTTAAATACTCATCATCATAATTACGTCAACACCTAAAAACGGTTCGTTGGTTCGTGTGCGGCTTGTCGTTTGCTCTGCCGCTTATGTTGCACACATCGACGGTGGTCAGGAAGAAGAGGTGGTCCTGCTTCATGGGCGCGCCAGAGGATTTAATTTGCTGCAGGACATAACGCTTATTACACCAACGCATACAAAATGAAACGACGACGACGACCGTACGTACGAGCCAACGCATATCGTAAACGTTCGCAGCATAGCCACAAAAAAACATCTCCAAAATGTGTGTGAGTGGGAGAACGTGGTGCCCAAAAGGATCTCCATCCTTCCCGTTTCCTGATCCTGGCGCGTGGCTCTTCTCCATTCGGCCCAAACACAAAGCCCCAGAGATGGCTCCAGCCCGGTGATGATGGCGTTGGCAAACGTGACCTTGTGCACGCGTTTGTACTCTTCGAATCATGAAAAATGTATTTTAATGATTGTGTAATTCTATTTTGTCCGTAAAGTCTTTTTTGGAGATCTGAGGATAAATACACCGCACGAAGGCTGAGGTCGCTTAGTGTTGGCAATGAAAAGACGGTTTAGGCTTTCAGTTTGCCATTGTGGATGTTCTCGAACAGCAAAAATGTACTGTCTTCATGACCTAATTACAATATTGTAACGAAATCTTTCGATTTTTGATGACTTGAAACGGAGGAAGCTTTTTTTTTCCTAAATCCATAAAAATGATTGGTATAGTGTTTTAAAACCGTTCAATTATTCCCGAATTAGGAATAAAAACAAAACATGACTGCGCAGGAGAAGCATGAACTCTGGGGTCCCCAAAAACACGTGCACTTTGAATTTTTCAAAAATATTTAGACAGGGCCGAATGTTGTTGTTAATTTTTATTTCTGGCAACTTTAACCTTTGCGGTTATTCGCTGCTCCCGAGCCAAATGGTTTTTCTCAAAAGTTTGTATGAAGAATTAGGGCGGTTCATCGTTGCATAAAATCTCAACATTACATTGGTAATTGAATACTCTCAAAAACTTAAGATGCAATTAAAAAATAAATTATGATGAAATTTGTATGACCCAAACTTAACTCGTGACGGTTGGGTCTTAAATTTTTACATGTCGTATTCTATATATAAAAAAAAATTGGACGGTTTTGTTCGAACGCGAATCAGTTCAATACGGAGCGTTGGGTCGAGGTTTATACGCTAACAAATTGACACTTTGGCCTCTCTGGAACCGATTCCGGAGCATCGCCAAATTGTATGGGGAAAGTTACGTAAAATCAAATTTTGATCACAGGTGGCTGAATAAGCAAAAAAGCAAAAAAACGTCAACAAACGAAAAAAAGGCAGAACGAAGTTTGTCGGGTAAGGCTTGTATAACATAATTCACTAAGTTGTCTCAGAAATAAACGTTGATTAACATGGCGTAAAGGCTGCCGCATTATTTTATCTGATGTAAGCAAACATTGTCGTGGATTTTTATGATATTCAGCTGATGCTGCAAAACTTGACTTTCAATGTTTACTGTGGTTATGTGAGATAGGAGGGGAATTTGAAACAATCATAATTTTTTCAACAGAGCTAATTTTGGGTTCGCACACAAATCACATTATATTGGAGCGCTAGTTGGAAACCTTACTGAGGAAAGGCTGTAAAATCACTCTGAAAGACTTCCTAATAATACCTCCTAGACCGTTACACAGAAAAAAATCAATTCCCGTAATCGTGAATTAAGTTCGCGAATGTGAGATCTAGGAAGGAATTTATTCATGAGTATGGTGCATTTGCACTATAAACGTGAATATATTCCTTCTTGGTTCTCACAATCGTGAACTGAATTCACGGTTTCGAGAATTGATTTTTTTTTTTCCGTGTACAAAATTTTCATGCAAATTTGTTTTTTGTGTATGAAACGTAACAAAACCTTCGAACCCCTCCCCCTGTCCCTAGCTACGTTGCGTAATCAACACACCTTATGTGACCCATCGATGAATATATCTTTCAATGAGCCACAAAGTACGACGACCTGGAAACTCTACACCCAAAGTTAAAGAACGAGGGGAAAGTCCTCACGAAAAGAAACGTGAGGAAAGTACTATTTTGCGTGAGTAAAAACCTCTCGCGTGTTCATTCGTTCATTGACGAGTTCATCCTATTGAGTGGCTTATATGGACAAATGACCGCCACTTAGTCACCGAACCATGGTGGCCTATACGGCAAAGGCACGGTTCAATAAGCCGAAGGTCTTGGGTTCGAATCTCGGTACCGGTACTTTTTTTTTTGATAGATGAACTTTTTTGGAAAATGAACCATGAGTAAAGTACTCACGGAAATTTCGGGATTTATCCTCTCCGTCCGCACACAGTACCACTTTACTACCGAATCGTGCTCTTTATCCTCTCGTATGCCGATGCCCAGTTCTGGGTGTATTAGAAGTTATGAGTACTCTACTGCCCAAAATTAAAAATTAGGCTATCATCCCAAGTCAAATATTTCAAGAAAAAACAGTTTTGGTGTTCGTTACCGTCAAGGTTATTTCCTATGAGAATGGGATACTAGCCGTTTGGTTTTTCACATTGCACTCCTAAACTAAACACTATTTCAGTGAAATTTAGGAACATCCATTACCACCCGAAACAAGAATCACGATTCTGGCAAAAGTTGATAATTGCCGTTTATTTCAATTATGGGCAGTTAAAAAAAGCAGGGGTAGGTGGAGCAAGTGTAACAAGCTAAGGAAGTGCTCGTTTAAAACCCATTTAAAACGTAAAAAATCTGTCGAAAAAAAAAGTTGAATTTTGGAATGTTGAAAATTAGGTAGGTTGAATATTACCTCTTTATTTGTGTAATATTATTAATCTTCTCATTGAAAGATGCCGGCGACAAAATTGGGCGAAAAGTTCACCGCCCGGAGATCGCGAGTTGGCGCGAGCGAATGAACACCACGAAAAAAGATTCGGGGGTGCATTGGGGTTAAGTGATCATTTCGTCATTCGGTTTAATTAAACAATAATTATTTTTTCGTAAATATCGCTACTTTGATGCGATGTAATTCATTTTTACAGTAAATTAGGCATTGTTACATCAAATTTGACCTTTCAAACGCACTAGAATGGCCAAATTTTAAAACATCAATGTTTGCCAATTTGACCGTTTTACCCCCAATTCCCCTTGTAGAACAAAAGAAAAGTTCATCCGCGGTCTGTCAGCAGCGCGCTGTTTTGTTTGCTGGATCAACATTTGGAAATGTCGAACGTTGAAGGAAATCGCTCAAAAAATGGAAATTAATCGATTTCAAATGTTATGGCCGCAAATGAAAGGTAAGGGTGGCTAATTTTTGATTCCGATCTGTAAAACTTCTGGCGAGGGTTCTGGGCACTGCGGCAATCGATTTTACCGGCGGGTTGCTTCCGGTTGCATTTGATTTGAGGAGAAGGTTTTTCAATCCACCAGGGGCTTGTTCGGGAGCAACAGTTTCGGTAATCCGGAACTTCCGGTAAGTTTCATATTTGCAGTGTTTAGCATGAAAAACAAACTTAGACCAATCTTTCAAGTGTGCGCTCTTTTTGAGGAGGGGGCGCAAACCGAAGAAGAGCGCAACTCGGGGGAGCGTTATTTCGGGGTTTGAGCGCAAACCGAAGGAGCGTTATTGCAGGGTTTTGGCGGAAAATGAGATTTTCTTTTTTAATTTTATTTACAATTAAACGAAACATTTATATAAGGGGTCATCCACAAAACACTGATAATGGGCCATCCTCAAATCTGGGTATCCAAGAACTCCCGGATGTCATGGCCTAGAAAGCTACCTGATCAACGGAGGTCTCGACGGAGGTCTTTATGGGTGAATTAACCATCGGTATACACTCAAACCCCGATGGTTGGTCACTTTTTCGTTGGACACTTTTTTAGTTTGTACCCCGTTGGTTGGTCAAAGTCAAACTAAAAAGTGACGAACTGTCACTTTTTACACGGCGCTCACGCACACTATCAAAACACACGTTTGGTAGTGTGCGTGAACTCCGTGTAAAAGGGGTGTCAAACTAAAAAGTGACCCCGTTCGTCTGACAACAGTTTGTGTCAAACCATCGGGGTTTGAGTGTAGCTTCAGTGAGCAACGATGGAGACACTGGGGTACGTTGGATTTTTATAAGTCTTCTAAGAACCATGTTGGATTATTATGGGTCCTCCAGGAACTCCCGGGAGTTATGACCTGATGATCCAAGGCTGTATATCATAGGTACTCACGATCTTGCTTTGCATTAGTGTGAGTGCATGACTCCGTGCCACTAAAACCAAAACAATAACAAACGAACAATGAACCGTGCCAGTAAAAGCAAAACATAAACAATGTCAGTGGCAGTGGAGTGAGAGAGTCAGATATAACGATTTTGACAACCGCACTACTACACACTCGCGAGTACCTAAGGTAGAAAGCCATGCTGATGATCTACCTAATCAACGGGGGTCTATATGCACCCACAGTTAAAGAACGAGGGGAAAGTCCTCCCGAAAATAAACGTGAGGAAAGTACTATTTTGCGTGAGTAAAGACCTCTCGCGAGTTCATTCGTTCATTGACGAGTTCATCCAATTGAGTGGCTTATATGGACAAATGACCACCACTTAGTCACCGAACCATGGTGGCCTATACGGCAAAGGCACGGTTCAATAAGCCGAAGGTCTTGGGTTCGAATCTCGGTACCGGTACTTTTTTTTTGATAGATGAACTTTTTTGGAAAATGAACCCATGAGTAAAGTACTCACGGCAATTTCGGGATTTATCCTCTCCGTCCGCATACAGTAGCATTTTACTACCGAATCGTGCTCTTTATCCTCTCGTATGCCGATGCCCAGTTCTGGGTGTGGGTGTATTAACCATTGTAACTATAATCTTTTTTAGACTAAAAAAAGTTTTTAATTCAATCCTGGTCATAACTTAAAACTTTGCCAATGGTTGGTATTCAGAAAATCTTATCTCAAGATACAGATTTGCGAAAACATTCACAGCACTTGTGTATAGACAGACACCATTTTGTATGAAGAATATGAGGCAATAGTGCACAATAGCCTGTCCCATTTTGAGGTCATGTCGAGGAATTTCAGGTGCTCACTTCTTAAATGATAGATTATGATGTTAGGAACAATGTTTTCTTAGACAAGAAAAAATAATAAAATACTTTCTCGCACCCCCTAGTCGATTTACTGAAAAAAGTCACTTTTTTGAACAAATTTTCTAAAATCGCTTGGAATCAATACAAAAACTGTTTCGATCAGGTGTGTATTATCTTCAAACGATAGGTTTTTGTCCATAGATTAAGATGCACTATCAATATTGGACCAAAATTCAAGTTTTTGGACTTTCCCAGGCGGATTTGTGTCGAAAAAATCGCATTTTTTCGAAACTTTTTTCAGAAATGTTCAATTAATTTAGGGTAGCCTATTTTTCCCAGTGAAACCAATACATGCAGCTTGTAGGAAATTTCATGGCGAACATTTTTCCCTCTGAGAAAATGCAATTTCGACACTCCAGAGCCGAGATATTTGAGTTTTAGTGAGGAAAAAAGTGCCAATTTTCAAAATTTCTCAGAATTCAGAAGCAAGGCCTACTAATTACACGATGTAGCAAGCATATGTCTCAAAGGTCAGGATATGCTTTTTTATAGTAATTTTGGCCGCTGAATCCGAATCTGAAATCAAATTTCGTGTAAACAGTGATGTTTTGGAGCTACACTCTTTTGAAATGTTATTTGGGTGTTTAAGAGGCAGTTTTTGTAAATATTGCTCGGTTTGTTCTAGAGGTCGTATCGAGGTGCTCCGATTTGGATGAAACTTTCAGCGTTTGTTTGTCTATACATGAGATGAACTCATGCCAAATATGAGCCCTCTACAACCAAGGGAAGTAGGGTAAAACGGGCTTTGAAGTTTGAGGTCCAAAAAATATAAAAAATCTTAAAATTGCTCGAATTTTAGTAAAACTTTATCAATTCCAACTCTCTTAGATGCATTCGAAAGGTCATTTGAAGCTCTTCAAAATGAGCCATAGACATCCAGGATTGGTTTAACTTTTTCTCATAGCTTTTGCAAATTACTGTTAAAAATTGTTTTTTTAAACCTCAATATCTTTTTGCAACAGCCAGCAACACCAAGTTAGGGAATTTCATGGACTATAAGCCTACGGTAATAACTTTTTGGCCAATCGCAGTTTTTCGCATCGTTTTTCGATTTTTCTATAACAAACATTTTACAACGTTAGTTATTGTCCTGTAGGCATCCATAGCGGCACTTTTTAGTCTCCCTTTTGTCATATTCGAAATCCTCGGAAAATTCAAACTTCAATGCCCGTTTTACCCCACTTCCCTTTGTCGTAGAGGGCTCATATTTGGCATGAGTTCATCTCATGTATAGACAAACAAACGCTGAAAGTTTTAGTAGGACCTCCTACATTTGAAATCAGTGAATAGCGAAAGCTACAATATTTCATGAATAAATAAAAGTTGCTAGTATTTAAAATTGAGGTGAAAAGTCATCGATTGTGATTGGACACTCAATAATATTTTAACAGAATGAATGTACATGGAAGAGAAAATCAAAATAAATATAAATTAAAAAAAAAAAAAAAAAAAAAAAAAAAAAAAAAAGGATTAGTGCGCTGACCACGGGGACGCGTTGTCTTGTTTTTCCATGCTCATTTTCATTTCTTTTGTGTCGCTGTTTGTGTGCTTGGGTGCGTGATTATTATAATTAAATAATGGCATCATTAGTGCGCTGACCACGGAGACGCGTTGTCTTGTTTTTGCATGCTCATTTTCATTTCTTTTGTGTCGCTGTTTGTGTGCTTGGGTGCGTGATTATTATAATTAAATAATGGCATCATTAGTGCGCTGACCACAGGGACGCGTTGTCTTGTTTTTGCATGTTCATTTTCATTTCTTTTGTGTTGCTGTTTGTGTGCTTGGGTGCGTGATTATTATAATTAAATAATGGCATCATTAGTGCGCTGACCACGGGGACGCGTTGTCTTGTTTTTGCATGTTCATTTTCATTTCTTTTGTGTTGCTGTTTGTGTGCTTGGGTGCGTGATTATTATAATTAAATAATGGCATCATTAGTGCGCTGACCACGGAGACGCGTTGTCTTGTTTTTGCATGCTCATTTTCATTTCTTTTGTGTCGCTGTTTGTGTGCTTGGGTGCGTGATTATTATAATTAAATAATGGCATCATTAGTGCGCTGACCACAGGGACGCGTTGTCTTGTTTTTGCATGTTCATTTTCATTTCTTTTGTGTTGCTGTTTGTGTGCTTGGGTGCGTGATTATTATAATTAAATAATGGCATCATTAGTGCGCTGACCACAGGGACGCGTTGTCTTGTTTTTGCATGTTCATTTTCATTTCTTTTGTGTTGCTGTTTGTGTGCTTGGGTGCGTGATTATTATAATTAAATAATGGCATCATTAGTGCGCTGACCACGGAGACGCGTTGTCTTGTTTTTGCATGCTCATTTTCATTTCTTTTGTGTCGCTGTTTGTGTGCTTGGGTGCGTGATTATTATAATTAAATAATGGCATCATTAGTGCGCTGACCACAGGGACGCGTTGTCTTGTTTTTGCATGTTCATTTTCATTTCTTTTGTGTTGCTGTTTGTGTGCTTGGGTGCGTGATTATTATAATTAAATAATGGCATCATTAGTGCGCTGACCACGGGGACGCGTTGTCTTGTTTTTGCATGTTCATTTTCATTTCTTTTGTGTCGCTGTTTGTGTGCTTGGGTGAGTGGTTATTATAATTGAATAATTGTGTGCTTTGAATACTGTTGCGTGTCAGTCGAAGTCGTGATTATTCAGGTTAATTTTTGTGTGTGTGCTTTTGTGTCGCTGTTCGTATGGGGTGAGGGATTGTGGTAATTTTACTGTCTGCGTGTAAATTTATCAACTCACTAGATGATTTATATAATTGTTTATATTATTCCTCATCCTTTTCCTTTCCTGTAACATACCATCTCCTCATACCATATATGATAAAATTGTTTAAATTAACGAAACTTTCTAGAACAGCATGGGAACCATCTAGAGTATTTATATTTTAAATTACTGCAATTTTTTTACAGCTTCCTGGAATCATCTTGATTTTATTTATTTTATTTATTATATTTATTATATTTATTATATTTGTTTCATTTATTATTTTTACAAAACTACATGCTTATTATTTAATACACTCAAGACTTACATTTACACGTACAAACTTCCAAATCATTTAATACATTACGCATTCAACAATTTTCATCGGCCCGATGAAATTCCCCTAACCCCCATTCCAAACCTCCCAAAAATATTCCGTTCACTTTTAAAAGTCGCATGGGTTCCCTGCACTTTTGCCACTAGTGAACAACAAAAACATCCCCTCCCAAATCCCCACGGGACTGTATGGGCGTAGCCTTGGAGCACAGTGTGGAAATTTACGTTCTTAGATATTTTTGGATGTACCGGGCAGCAATCAAATTGTCTAAGAATATTGAATAGACCATTGTGGCACCCCCTACAGCGTGGTGCAGACCCGTTATGCTATGCTATGCTATGCTATTAAAAAAAAAAAAAAAAAAAAAAAAAAAAAAAAAAGCTGAAAGTTTCATCCAAATCGGAGCACCTCGATACGACCTCTAGAACAAACCGAGCAATATTTACAAAAACTGCCTCTTAAACACCCAAATAACATTTCAAAAGGGTGTAGCTCCAAAACATCACTGTTTACACGAAATTTGATTTCAGATTCGGATTCAGCGGCCAAAATTACTATAAAAAAGCATACCCTGTCCTTTGAGACATATGCTTGCTACATCGTGTAATTAGTAGGCCTTGCTTCTGAATTCTGAGAAATTTTGAAAATTGGCACTTTTTTCCTCACTAAAACTCAAATATCTCGGCTCTGGAGTGTCGAAATTGCATTTTCTCAGAGGGAAAAATGTTCGCCATGAAATTTCCTACAAGCTGCATGTATTGGTTTCACTGGGAAAAATAGGCTACCCTAAATTAAATGAACATTTCTGAAAAAAGTTTCGAAAAAATGCGATTTTTTCGACACAAATCCGCCTGGGAAAGCCCAAAAACTTGAATTTTGGTCCAATATTGATTGTGCATCTTAATCTATGGACAAAAACCTATCGTTTGAAGATAATACACACCTGATCGAAACAGTTTTTGTATTGATTCCAAGCGATTTTAGAAAATTTGTTCAAAAAAGTGACTTTTTTCAGTAAATCGACTAGGGGGTGCGAGAAAGTATTTTATTATTTTTTCTTGTCTAAGAAAACGTTGTTCCTGACATCAAAATCTATCATTTAAGAAGTGAGCACCTGAAATTCCTCGACATGACCTCAAAATGGGACAGGCTAGTGCACAATAACTATTTTGGTCATAAAAAAACATCAATGGACAAGGTTTCATACAAATCTGAAAATGCAATCAAAAGTCGATTTGCAATAACGAAAGGAATTAAATACTTTGTTGAATCCAAATTAGCGCCTCATTTCTCTGTTTGTTTGTTGTTGTGCAGGTTTGGTTTCAAATATTTCGTTTGATATGTTTGTTTCAATTGGGCCCAAAGGTGAAGCTTACATTTGTGATATAATTGTTCACAACGATAAAGCTTATTTTTCTGAGTACAATGACACTTTGTACGACCGAGAAGGATTTAAAATCGATTTTAAATCAATTTAAAAAAAAAAATCACAGCTCGTTCTAAGTGGACCTTAGTTGATTCATCAAAAAAATGTTGTCCTGTCCTATTTTTTGCATTTAAATGAAAAAAAAAATGATCAAAAATGGGTTATAATCTTTTTTTTACCGTTGAACATAACAATTGACTCAGGGCTTTAGGACCCTATTGTCTATATGGGTGAATTAATCATCGGTGTGGCTTCAGGTAGCTTCAGTCAACAACGATAGATACTCTGGGGTACGTTGTTATCGATCATCCAAGAATTCTAGGAAGTGATGACCTGATGATCTACCTGATCAACGCGAAACTATATGGGTATATCAACCATCGGTATCGCTTCAAGAAGCTTCAGTGGACCATGATAGACACTTTGCACCATGCTTGATTGTTATGGGTTTCCCAGGAACTCTCGGAAGTCAGGTAAATCATCAGGTCATAACTCCCGGGAGTTCCTGGAGGACCCATAATAATCCAACATGGCGAAGGGTATCCATCGTGGTTCACTAAAGCTATCTGAAGCTATACCGATGGTTAATTCACCCATATAGACCTCCGTTGATCAGGTGGCTATCTAGGCCATGACATCCGGGAGTTCTTGGACACCCAGATTTGAGGATGGCCCATTATCAGTGTTTTGTGGATGACCCCTTATATAAATGTTTCGTTTAATTGTAAATAAAATTAAAAAAGAAAATCCCATTTTACGCCAAAACCCCGCAATAACGCTCCTTCGATTTGCGCTCAAACCCCGAAATAACGCTCCCCCGAGTTGCGCTCTTCTTCGGATGCGCCCCCTCCTCAAAAAGAGCGCACACTTGAAAGATTGGTCTAAGTTTGTTTTTCATGCTAAACACTGCAAATATGAAACTTACCGGAAGTTCCGGATTACCGAAACTGTTGCTCCCGAATAAGCCCCTGGTGGATTGAAAAACCTTCTCCTCAAATCAAATGCAACCGGAAGCAACCCGCCGGTAAAATCGATTGCCGCAGTGCCCAGAACCCTCGCCAGAAGTTTTACAGATCGGAATCAAAAATTAGCCACCCTTACCTTTCATTTGCGGCCATAACATTTGAAATCGATTAATTTCCATTTTTTGAGCGATTTCCTTCAACGTTCGACATTTCCAAATGTTGATCCAGCAAACAAAACAGCGCGCTGCTGACAGACCGCGGATGAACTTTTCTTTTGTTCTACAAGGGGAATTGGGGGTAAAACGGTCAAATTGGCAAACATTGATGTTTTAAAATTTGGCCATTCTAGTGCGTTTGAAAGGTCAAATTTGATGTAACAATGCCTAATTTACTGTAAAAATGAATTACATCGCATCAAAGTAGCGATATTTACGAAAAAATAATTATTTTTTAATTACACCGAATGACGAAATGATCATTTAACCCCAATGCACCCCCGAATCTTTTTTCGCGGTGTTCATTCGCTCGCGCCAACTCGCGATCTCCGGGCGGTGAACATTTCGCCCAATTTTGTCGCCGGCACTTTTCAATGAGAAGATTAATACATTAAAAATATGTAAAAATGTGAACCTGATGAATATTCATCAAAAACTTATGAAAATTCATCATTTTCTGGGGTAAAATTTAACATTTATTTTGCCACAAAATCTGTCACCATTTCCTGATGAATATTACCATCATTTTTTTTTTTCTGTGTAGCCAGCAGTTTTTAAATCAAAAAAAATCTTAAGGAAAGATAAAAATAAGCTTTCGCCGGCAATTATCATTCTTAAAGCAATTCCAATATTAACTTTATTTTGAAGTTTTTACATCATTATGCCAAATGACCATTATGCCAAATGGCCATTATGCCAAATGACCGTTATGCCAAACGTCCATTATGCCAAACGGCATTATGCCAAACGGCGTTATGCCAAACGGCATTATGCCAAATGACATTATGCCAAATGGCATTATGCCAAATGGGATACACCCTAATTTCTTATTCAGTCGTTAAAAATACACGGTAAAAAGTTGTGTAATTTTGATAGTGTTGTTTATTTAGTTGAAAAATTGGCACTACATAAGACACCAAATCGATCAGACAATTCCCATTCCCAAGACGTCGCCATCGTGCTAACTTGTCGTACGTGCATTCTGGGCCAAATTGAGTTAAGAACGCCATTTTGTGCAGCTCACAATGCCTCACCTTTTGACCTTCACAGATCCCCAAAATTCGATTTCAATCCTGAGATATTCAACAAAAACCGAAAAAACTCCGTGCATTTTTGTCACTTTACATATGAAAGTAGTTTCAATCTTGTCGTGCTATCTTGTCACTCCATGAAAATTGATGTAAGTGCGACAAAAGGCCAAAGGGATTTCAGGCCAGGAAAGTCAGGATGCGTTTGTCGCACGTACAAGCTTGACTACCGTAAACATTTGTAATTATAACCCGGGACTCCAGCAACCAACATCAACCAAACTTTGGGACAATGCACAGAATGGTCAGCCAAACAAAACGTGATTGTTATTGTTTACATTGCGTGCTCTACTTTTCGTTTATTCAAGGTCAAACATTAAAACGCGTTTTTCTCGGAACGTCAAAATGGCGGGTGCGACAAGATAGCACGACGACGTCGAAGATACAGTCGGAGTCGAAACGTTGAGCTGTTGTTGCAGTCAGATTCGGTTGAGTGGGGTGTTTTAAGAGAGCTGGAGCTGGAGTTTTATATATTAATATTGAAAACGTAATCCGATTTTTAAATTTATGTGCATGTGACAACTTTCAACTTTATATAAAAGATATGAACACCTCAAATTGTTGAAAAAAGCGGCGTTTTAACACATTGCTTATAATGCCATGTTTCAAAAAGCCCATAATTTAACCAACTAATGAAAAAGAAAAATCATTACCACTTCATCCTCCAGACTGTTTCAATGCTACGCTGAAATTTTCTTTCATGCAAAAACTCTGTTCGGCAGCACGGTCATTTTTATGGAAATCCAATTAAAAGTTAATGTACTTTTCCATCCGTGTCGACGAGAGTGAGAGCACTTTTTTAGCATTCAAAGGATCGATGCCGTGGCTGAAGGCTGAATCCTGGAGAAACATTGGCTTGGGTATTACGAAATCAGCAGTTATTTACATTGACTCTCGCCCGCTTTGGTTCGTTCGATCTGTGCGAGAACCCTGCCGGCATCAACTGCGGAATCGTGTCACCAAAAAAAGGGAAAAGGAGCCAAAAGTTGGACCGCCAGCACACGAAATTGATTTAAGTGCAGCCATTCCAGGGAAGGGGACAGCAATTGATTATTTCACGTTTTCTCCATCGATGGGATAAAGCTCCGGCTATGATGACAGAGAGCGTTTTTCTTTTTTTTCTGGATTTTCCCATGCCTGTCCTTCGCAAATTAAATATGACTTTATTTCTGGTCCCGGTTTTCCATCCGCACAGCCTCTGGAGGTATTCCGCTGGCTCAGATGGCATTTTGGATGGTCGATGGGTAAACATTCGGTTAGCAAATAACCTGTAGCTTGCCGTAATGATGAAATAAACCTTTTCTGAGAAGCAAACATTTCAGGATGGTTTAGTTCAAATTGGATGTTGCTGCGAGTCAGTTTCGATAATGCAATTATTTAAAATCATTGCCAATAGGGATTCTTCATTGGTAAAATTTATAATTTGAATTTAAACTTTATAAGTTGGGGATCTATAACAGCATACATTATTATTAAACCAATGTACTGCCCTTATACCCAATGCTGTTTTACCTGGGCTTTGGTATTTTTTTACAATAATCATGCTATTTCCATTTACCGACATCTCAACTCATAAATAAACAAAGTACAATGTTTTGCAAATACAAATAGAACTGCTATTAGTACTAATCGCATATGGGTCATTCAACCTGAAGTGTGCAAGAAAAAATGCAAATTTGAAAATTACCATCTCCGATTCTGCTAAAATTTGGCAGAGCTCCAATTGTGTACCCTCCCAAAAAATCGACATTTTGGCGATTTTTCAGCGAAATCCCTATCTTCAAACGACGATAACTCAGGAACCACAAATCTTAGAGGGTCGGTCTTAGACTCCATTTTGAAGGAAATTGGACGTAGAATCCATTTCCGTGATCAAAATTTAGATTAAAATATTTTTTCTTCCTGTAATGCGCGATTGAAAATTTTAAATGGCCGTATCTCAAAACAGCCCTATTTATTTTTTAAATTTGACCTCACCATCGTATTCCCCGTCCAATGTTACATAAGAATTACTTATCGACAGAAAGGAATATGTTTTGTTCCAGAGATATCGAAATTTAAAGTTTTAAGTATTTGAGATTACCTGAATTAGCTTTATACGCCGCATCTGCTAGAAGCACTCGGGCGTGCTGATCAATAACTGGTACTGTATCAGTATGGGGCGCTTGGGAAAGATTTACCTGCAAGAAGAACTCACGGGAAATCCGGGAGACTCGGGGCTCCCTATCCACAAGTCTTTGGAGGAGAGGAATAGGGAACACTCCCGAGCTCCCGCTGGAAGAGGACGCAAAAAGGGGTTTTAACCCCCTGTTCCCTGGGAAGAAGCTAGGAGACGGCCCAGCAGGCCCAGCGTTGGAGGTGCTGCTACGACAACAAGCGGCGGTTACATCAATCGGCAATTTCTACGACGATCAGTACGGACATCGAGCACAACGGAACGAACATCACCACAAAACATAATCGTGTTTAATAGGCCTAGAATAACAAATTTATTTAATTTTTGCCAACGGGAGCGAATGACCCACAGGGTTAAAGTTCCCCTAATAAAATCAACAACAACAACATCAGTATGGAAAACATACTTGACCTATACATACATATCAAGCTCATATATGCGTTTATCCATTACATTCTTAATCGGTCTGATGGCCGAGCGAGCTAAGGCGACAGTCCTTATCGTTAGTGCTGGGTTTAATCTTTTGCATGCGATTTTACCATCGGATTTTTTGCTGTATATATTTGACCCAGAGATCATGTAACTGACGAGGGTTACTTGGTCCAAGCAGTCTTGCAGGTCTTAAAGCTGCCGATGTACTCGGATAAAATGCGTCACAGCTCAGCCGAACTGTAGAGCATCTCCCCGGCTTCCTCCTCCGTGGCTCCACCGTCTCGGGAGTCACTGCTTCCTGCGGGTCGAGGACGATCCTTCGATTTTCCGTCCGGAACTGCACTTACTGTCACCAGAGCAGTTGGCACACCGCTTTGACTCGTCTTCTTGGACTTCGCACTCTTCTGGGAACCCCCACAGTTGTTGCACCTCCCATTGGGGTGACAGTTCCTGGTTCCTTGACCCAGATGCAAGCAGTTCCTATACTAGGTCACCTCGCTTCGTTTATCGTGGGTGTAGAACCCCACGTTGTTCACAATCAAGTGGACCCGCGCGGTTTCAAAACGGTCCTCAGAGATACACGACCAAGCCTCGTAGCACAGTGGTAACGCGTCCGCCTCGCAAGCGATAGATCGGGGTTAAAATCCCGGCTAGGACCACACCTGGTGATCTTTTCCTTTCTAGATTCGATTGCATAGTAAAAGGAAGGTATTGTCTCGTCACAAACTGGACCTTATCAAGATATCTTAGGAAGACAACTTATGGAATGTTAACATTAACATTAACATTAAGTTGATTAATTAAACTGTCATTGAATCCGCTTTGTAAATGCCGGCCCCGATACTTTTCAAAGGTGTTTCCCTCAGGAACAGGAAAGATTTACTTAACTTTACTCGGAGATACACGGCATTTCAATCCTAAACAGAGTCAGTTTATAAGTTGGCCTGGTTGTGCACGACGACATTGGGAGCGTTCTTTTATTACGTAACGCAGTTAGGGGGGGGGAGGGGGTGCCGGCGTCTGTTACGAAAATTAGGTGAGGGGGGTGTGATGAAAAATTATGCTACGTAACGCTGAAAATTTGAAAATATTTTTTTCGAAAAGATCGGAAAATTTCACGAATGTTTCATATTTTAACATTGAAAATCAAATTTAACTTGAAAACGGTGCACTTTATCAAAATTTCACTAAAGTACTTTTTAATTGCAAATTTGATTTTACATCGAAAATCAAATTTTTTGCGACGAATATTTCGATTTTTTGAAAAAATCAGTATTGATTCAAAAATTCATAACTCGGTCAAAGATTTTTTGCACAACCTGGAAATTTCTGAGAAGTTGGCATTTGATGTCCTCTAAAACATATAAAAAAAATAAAAAATAAATGTGTTTTTCTGCAAATAAAGTTTAAGTGACAAAAAGTTAAATAAAAAACTTTGTACAATATACCAAAGCTATAAAACTCGATCCTGAAACGTTATTAGCGATTTAAAAAAGTCATTTTTATATGAAAAACATTTTTTTCACCAGCTTTAGGCGCGGGAATCAATGGGTTAATATCAACCAATTACGCTCAAAATTTGCACAAAAACCGTTTTCCGCTTGTGGAGCAGGGGGTCATTTTTTTCTGGGCACCCTTAGACTGTCTGCAGCGCGAAGTTTTATAATTGTTTCAAATTGCGAGCAGTTTTAAATTTCTAGAACTGGCAGAAATGAAACTAGAACACGATGCTCGCAACGCGCTGATCTAAATGTTGTTTCAAAAAATGCTTTTAATTGTGTGCGTATGATTATCAACACAGAATCATAGTGTGTGTGTGGGTAAGAAAACGTGGATATCTCTATATATCTGATTTTTTTTAACTGAGTTCTATTCCAGTTCCAAATCGTCTCACGTTTGAAACAAACTCGTCGAGCAGTTTTATTTCGGTTTCAAAATACTGCTCGAAAAATAAAACTGCAACTCCGCGTTGCGGGTGGTCTGTTTCAGTTCAATTTGAAAATGAAACAGCTAGAACAAAGTAGAACCGCGTTGCAAGTAGTCTAAGACGAGCAAAAATGGTAATTTTCTAAAATCTGAACGGTACACCCGATTGAGGTCAAATTTGTTTCGGAAGCTCGATTGTGGTCTGGATTATGATACAGAGAAAAAAATAGATAAAATGGCAAAGGAATAATTTTGGAAATTGGTAAAAAATTGGCTTTAACCATTTTGAGGGATTTTTCCCCTTACAGTAAATTAGTGCAACAGTTGTAAATCAAGAGCCAATGAATATTTCTCGAGAAATTATCGGATTTTGAAGTTTGAGCTTGAGGCAGAGCCAAAAGCAAACTCTATACCTTTCTTTAATATGAAAGGCAAACAAATGAAAAGGTAAAATTTTGTTGAATGTTATTTGGATTCCAGTTCAGAAGATTTCGACTAAAAATAACTGCTTCAAAGATCGCCCTGTGTAATTTCTATGTTCTTCAGAATCGTCGAGTGCTTTTGCGTTAGTCGTTCCATTTCAAACGAAACTTTAGATCCTTTCTGTAGAAGAAGGTAAACAATGCCGTATATTCAACGTATCTTGGCGAGGGCACGAGCAGAAAGCTTTCACCTTTGCCGCGACGACGGCGAGCACTTCACGAACGGGCGCGAGAAAAAAAAATCTTGAAGCAGGAATGGAAAGAGCCTTTCAAGTGACAGGAAGTGTATGTAGACTGCCACTCTGCGTTATGTATGCAGCGAAAAAGGGAGAAATAACAACAGTTTTCGTAGTAGTTTCCTTTCACCGGTGACAATTTCCATTTATGAATCAGAACATTCCTTTTGAACTTTTGCTCTCACTTGATTCGCATTTGGGCTCTGAACCTTAGAATAGCTTCTTAAGGTCAGTGGATATGTGAAGATCTGTTTTTAGATGTTTCTTCAAACGAAGTTTTATACCTTTTTAACCCTTTCGGGCCTGAATTTTTCAAAAAGCTTTGATATTTGGGTCATATATGACCCATCAGGCCTGAAAGGCTTAATATAGATATCTTGAGCTTGAAATAAAAATTTTACTGACTTATCTTGTTCAAGATATACTTAAGTTCAATTTTATTTTTGGGTATGTTCTGTTAAAAATAACGTTTAAGCACATGAAACAAAGTAAATTAATCAATTCTATCATGATATTATTATTTTTTGTTTTTCAAAATTCTGATGCTGAGTGTTCTAACCATTTCAGAATTAACAGCAATAATTTTTAGCAATAATTTTTTTTTGACGGGACCGTGGTGTAGGGGTAAGCGTGATTGCCTCTCACCCAGTCGGCCTGGGTTCGATCCCAGACGGTCCCGGTGGCATTTTTCGAGACGAGATTTGTCTGATCACGCCTTCCGTCGGACGGGAAGTGAATGTTGGCCCCGGACTAACCTAAAGGTTAGGTCGTTAGCTCAGTCCAGGTGTAGGAGTCGTCTCCCTGGGTCCTGTCTCGGTGGAGTCGCTGGTAGGCAGTTGGACTAACAATCCAAAGGTCGTCAGTTCGAATCCCGGGGTGGATGGAAGCTTAGGTGTAAAAAAGGTTTGCCTCAACAATCAAGCCTTCGAACACCTAGTTTCGAGTAGGAATCTCGCAATCGAGAACGCCAAGGCAATGCTGTAGAGCGAATAATTTGATTTTGATTTTGAATTTTTAGCAAATAACAGTTTCCTCAACGTTAAAACTGTGTTGCCTGCAGCTTTAGTTCCAAAAACAAACAATAAACCCCCCGCTAATTTCTGCGCTCACAATTCAATGGCTGAGAGGTAAGTCGAGCGAAAGAAACAGAAAACAAAACGTTAAAGTTGAGCACCAGCTTGTTGTTTTTTAACAGCGCGATAAAATCTGTTCTCAACGGCAAGCAGCCAAAACAATGAAAATTTGGTTAACAATAAAGTTCTGATCTTGGCTTATTTTACAGAGGGAGAGGAGAAGAAATTGCCCATTTTGCGGCGTCGAAAGTTCAGCTCAGGTGGCCCGCCCATTCGAAAAGTGAAAATGCCGTCATTTTCGCTGTCTTGATGAATTTATGAGATATTTCCAACCACAACATCAGCTCACTTGTAAACACAGTGGGAAGCCTTGACTGGAAGGTCGCTGCCAAGTACCCTGGAAATTATGGAGCTTAAATCTAGATTAAATTTTCAAAACAACCTATCCCTCATGGGTTTCCTATGCAGATAGGGCCTTTTGAAAATTTAATCGAGAAATCATCGCTGCTACTCCGCCAAGAGGTTACGCCTCCACGCCTATCAGAGCCGATCAAAAGTTTTTCCACGGTTTTACAAGTATTCGTTGCTTAGAAGGATAGAAAGCAACAAGGTGTAATTTATGGTTTTGTACATTGAAGGAAATCAGTATTAATGAAAATCACTTACAGGAAGGTATTCGGATTTGAGACTTAGTCGTTAGAAAAAAAAACTAATGAAGAACAAGTTCCCCAACAGAGAAAAAATTACATCATTATACAGTATGTAAAAAATTATTTACACCCCTTGGGCACTATGCACATTTTGTGATGAAACATGTAAACAATTTAAAGTTTGACAGAAACCTAGTACTACGTTTTGTTCAGAAACTCATGCCGAACATTTTGCTACAAAAAGCTCATGAAAAGATGATTTCCATAAAAAGTTATATAAAAAAAGGTGCAAACAAAGTTTGTACACCTTTTGAAAAATTAACACAAATAATGTTATTTGTTGACAAATCACCAAAAATCCAGTCTCCCAACTCCAAATAGGCATCTTTGACTGATTAAAACAATAATTTGGATTGAATATAAAGTTTACAAACTACTTAGAATAAAAGTTTATATAACTCTGGACATTCTATATAAAACTTATCTAAACTTAATTTTGCAAACTTTTAATTCAACTAAATGTTACCATAGAATGGCTAAGTAAACATTTTGGAGTGGGTGTAAAACCGTTTTGGGGGTCTTTGTATCGCTAGAATAGATTTTTCGTTGGAATTTCGTACCAACCCGGAATTACGTCGTCGGAAAATCCGCCGGCATCCGAACCGGTCCACTGTTCACAAGTCAACCTATGTGGCATCGGAAAGGGGATAAAATTTCCGATCTTTTGATACCCATACATCTAGGTTTTCTATAAAACCCACGTTTTAAAATACCTGGGCAAAAAGTAAGTTTGATCCACGAGAACAAAAATTACGAAATTCCATACATTTTTTTTGCAGGTTGCTCAAACGAAACCACAACAACGTTTTTGCCTAGGTATTTATTGTAGAGCAGCTGTGGCTAGATGGTTACGGTGTTCGCTTCGTAAGCGAATGGTTATGGGTTCGATTCCCATCTGCTCTCATCGAGAAAGTTAAGGACATAGAAATACTTGAAATGCTGAATATGAACGAAAAATCAAAGTCGCTGGAGGCGGGGTTCGAACCCCCGTCCTTTGGATTGGTAAGCAAAAATGCTATCCACTAGTGAGCCTAGTCTGGAATTAGGAATTCAACCAACCCGCAACGCCTTTCGAGGTGTATCCTAGGGTTCTACCTCTTCTGCTAACATTGAGTCCAGAACCTCCCAACAAACATCTATACCACTAAGGTGACGTAGGAGTCCTTGCTTACTTTAGGTAGGTTTTTAACTAACGATTCTTCCCATCCCTGAGGATAGCTAGGACCCGGCCAGGACCACCTTATGTTGCGGACTGGGATTTGAACCCCGATCTACCACCTACGGAAGCATTACCACTGGGCTACGTGACTCGGTCGCTGCTTTTATGTGAGTTTTTTTTTATATTTAGCTTATCTGTAGAAAAAAATATTTTCTTTGTTAAAAGTCTGCGTCAGCGCTGGCATATATGATTTCCTATAATCCTAGAAGTTTTAGAAAAGATTTGGAATAGTAAAGTCGTTTTAGAACATTTTTTTTTTTCTTAACTTATTTTTATTAGGTCCTTTTAGGTGCTGTGACCAGGGACCGAGGATCAGTTAAACAATATATAATAACAAAACAAAACTCCTTAAATTCCATACTTGGAGATCATGTAACTGACGAGGGTTACTTGGTCCAAGCGGGTCTTGCAGGTCTTGAACCTGCCGATGTACTCGGAGAAAATCCCCCACAGCTCAGCCGAACTATAGAGTACCTCCCCGGCTTCCTTCTCCGTGGCTCCACCGCCTCGGGAGTCACCGTGGCTGCTTCCTGCTAGTCGAGGGCGATCCTTCGAATTTCCGTCCGGAACTGCGCCCGGCAGCGGAGGAAACTCCGCCGTCGTGAACGCCGGAACTGCTGGACTCTGCTTCTCCGCCTTCCTTGCCGGCGGTTTTGGTTTTGACGCCTGCTGGCGCCTCCGGATGAAGTCCGCACGCTTGGGGCAGCTGCGGTCCGTGGCTTCGTGGGCTCCAGAGCAGTTGGCACACCGCTTTGGCTGGGCTTCCTGGACTTCGCACTCGTCCGTCTTGTGGGGACCCCCACAGTTGTTGCACCTCCCCTTGAGGTGACAGTTCCTGGTTCCATGACCCAGCTGCAAGCAGTTCCTGCACTGGGTCACGTTCGGTCGCTTGTTCCGGTAGGCCTCCCACCGGATGTGAAATCTTCTCAAGCGCTTGATTTCACTCAGCTGCTTGAGGCTGGTGTACCCCTTGGGGAACGTAACAATGTACGGGGTTTCCTCTGACGAGGCGAACTCTCCCTTTCTCTTGATGGCGTGCACCTCCACAGCATCCAGGTTTTGCGATTCCTTGAGGGTCTTCTTGACGAATTCAGGTGAAGCCGACGGAAGTCCTCGGACGACGACGCGGAGTTGCCGCTCGCTTCGTTTCTCGTGGGTGTAGAACTCCACTTTGTTCGCAATCAAGTGGGCCCGCGCGGTCTCAAAACGCTCCTCGGAGGAACACAGCAATTTGATCCCAAACGGTGTTAGCTTGTAACTCGGCTTGGTTGTGCACGGCGACATTACAGTCCTCAGCTTGGCGTAGCTCGTATTCTTTACCACCAGAGGTGATGGTTTCTTGGCCACTGGAACCACTGGAACCGGTGGGACGCTTCCTTTCCCGGCTTGGATACCATTGTTATTGTTGTTGTTGTTCCCCGCCAGCGGACTGAACTTGTTGTTGTTGAGAAGATTCTCCTCTGAGCCATCCCCGACAACGGCTCCATTGCTGGTCTTCCTCCGCTTCCCCGTTCCATTTACGGAACGAAACTCGTCCCCGTCGGAGGATTCTTCCACCTCCATCCGTAAGCACTGTGCCGCGCCACGAAAACAGCAGAAAAAACAACCGCTGTCTCCGGCTGTCAGACGTAAACTGCGTTTTAACATATTCATACATAACATAATATTTTATATTTAGCTTACCTGATTAAAAAAATACTATTTTCAAGGGTTTTTTGAAAGGGTTAATCTACACCTATCCAAGTCAGACTACACGCTTCAATATTAAAACTCTAAACAGAAGGGGACCACTTAAAGCTACGCAAAATCAAAATCGAGCCCAACCCCAGTCCGGCTGTGGCCCTGAAACCCAAAAAGTTATTTCTCTAACCAAACAGATACACACACCGCTATCCGTTACAATACAAACCCGGAGAAAGTATGCACAGCAAAATGTAAACGAATTTGGTAAATTAAATAGCTCTCTGTTGTGCTGCTCCCCCAAAAGCTTGACTTTGTGCCCTCAGTTGTGTGCTAGCTTATTCCCCGAACCGAAAACCGCTTTCCAATCCTAGTTGTTGATGGTGTTGTTCTTGTTTGGCGCGGGGCAAACGACGGCCAGAACGAGCGCTTGAACCACCCAGACCAGCGAAACGAAGGCAAACTAATATTAAAATATGTCACTCGAGCTGTAGACGTTGTGGCCAATCCAAAGGCCAAAGTTTCAACTCATTTTGCAGCGCTGATGGCCATGTCTTGGCTATTAAGAAAGTAACAAAATTGATCCGGAATGTAAGCTGGGAGAGGAAAATTGTGGACCTGCACTAGAATGGATTAAATAAAAGTTTTCCGGAATCTTTCGCTTCCGCCTTGCTAAGAGAGGAGATTTATTCTAAATGACAGCAATTTTTTATGATCTAGGAAAATTTAGTCGTAAGTTTCCTCATTCTCGCTACTCTTTTTTCTTGCAGCACTACCGTCGCTTGTAGTAAAACAGTGCTGATTTATATTTAAAATGAAGTCCAAACTACCCATCCAGGGCTGCGGAGTCAGGTCATATTTCAAACGACTCCGACTCCGGCTCCGGCTCCGGCTTTCAGCTCCAGCCAACTCCGACTCCAACTCCGGCCTACCAACTCTGGCCAACTCCGACTCAGACTCCAGCTTTCAACAAATGGTTGGCTCCGACTCCGACTCCTCATATTTTTTAATGTTTAAAAAGATACTTAACTATTATTTTGAAATCATTGATAAATAGGATTATTTAAATACTCTCTAAGTGTCATGTTTTTCTCAAGGAAAATAAGTTCGAATCAAAAAACGGAAAACCCCTTAGAGGGGGTGACATTGGGTCAAATGAAACTAAAATGATGCTCAAATACAACGATATGGTAAAAACAAGTCACAGTGTTTTTTGTTCGAGGGAATCGTATTGACATGCTACAATGTTTGAAGTGGAGATTTTCAAACATTTTGGTAGTTTTCGAGCAATTCCAACAAAAATATTAGAAAAATGATTTTTCGAGAGGTCATTTTTGTCCAAAAACGTACATCAACTTTAGACAGCTGCCAAAATAACAGGATTTGTTCTAGGAACGAGATTTTTTCAGCGAAGTCTTCTGAAGATGTCCCCTACACAACCCTTTAATCAGAATTCAGTTTCATTGAGAAGAATCTGAGAAATGGTAAAATCCGTAAAAAAAATCACTTTGACCCTGTTCGCGCGTGTGGTCGGTTCGGGGATTTCGGACCCAGAAAAACACCGTTTTTGCACAATTAAAAACACTTTATTACGCGAACAGAAATTACACAATTTATTCTAACGTGCAACGGTCGGGTGTAGTCAACGGTTTATTTAAGACTATAATCTAAAGGGGACAGTACATGAGAAGTGAGTCGGGGAGAGATCAAAAAGAGCGAGGATCACCTCTGCTCACTCTGCTCACTTCAGGGACAGACAGGGACAGAATACATTTATTTGCGGATCACATTTAGGCTGGTAGAAATTGGAAATTGATCTCTCGCGCGATCAGACCCAATCTCACCCCCCAGACCCAATGTCACCCCCACTGACGGTACTGAAATCTTAAAATTTGTTCAACAATAATTTTTAACGATATCTAAACAGTTTGCCTAGGGATCAACATTCTCAGATTTTAGTAGAGAAATATTAAACATTAAGATAATCGATATATTTAAAATGGGGATAAGCATTGTGACAGCTGAAAATAATTTTTAAATTTTCAGTTTTCAAAACTCGAAGTGTAAATAAAATAATATGTAGCTGTACTAAAATACTACCAGGGCTCTCCAGCAGCCACTTAGCACGACAAGTTTTGTAAGAGGCCGGGGAAGTTGTCCAATACTTATGTCCCTTTTAAAATGTTGCTCCAAAAATTGTTTATACATTGATGATGCGTCCTGATGACAGTCATTGATTTATGATTTAAAAAACGGAAATAAAGACAAAAATGAAAAAAAAAATGCCAGGGAAGTGTAATTTATGTAAAATAAATAAAATGTTCGCTCAACACAAAGGGCAATTCACTTCTGATATTGCACCAATATGAAGCCAATATTGGAGTCGATACGGTATGCAGCCTAGGAATACTGCGCGAGTATTATGCGCGTATGATATTCACGCTGATATTGGGGTAGATATAACCTCATATGTGACGATTATGGGGTCTATATCGACAATACGGTATGCAGGCAATGCGAATATTAGGTGCGTATGATACGCGTATACACAGAGGCGTACTAAGGCCGGGTGTCACCCGGGGCGGGCTGCCCGGTGTCACCCCTCACCCCCCCCCCTTCTCACACACCCCTTTCTAGGTTTAATCCCACCAAACTTATGTCACATGGTATTCTTCTTACAAACTGGAATTCTAAATAGTACTTTGCAATGAGCAAAAATCTTGCAGTATAAAAAAAACAAATATTTTTAATAATGAAAATTAAACTTTTAATATTTAAGCAAAGACTTTTTCAAACAGTGTTTATAATTTGGTTTTTTTCTCATATACAAATACACGTATTATAATTATCGAAATAATTATATCGAAGAACTTGTTCAAAAAAGAACATATCATTCAGCTCGGCGATTTTTCTTATAAATAACAGATTTTTTTAAATGAAAATATGTTGTGTCATCAAATACACAATACATTATTTTTATCGTTTGATAGTGTTTACACATAATATTCTTTTAATCAAAATCAAAATAATTTTCCTTTAAATTTAGAAAGATTAAAAATTCATACTCAATAAAAATATTTGAATTTCATTAATTTTTGAAGTAAAACGTTATGCTTTTTAAATGATGCATTTATTTTCAGAAAATTGTTCGATACGAGATTGAAAAATCCGTTAATTTTTAATGCTGATTCAAATTCAAATATTTAATTTGAAAAAAAAATGCGCGGTAGTAGTATTCTCTAGAAATTTTGTTAAGATAAATATTTTTTTAATAATTATAAGGCATGACATGTTTAAGCTTAATAAATCTTTTTCCAAAGGCAACAAATTTAATAAAGCAAACTGATTTGATTTAATAAACATAATGTATAGCCGTAAGTAAAAAACCATCTATTCCATATTTTCCAAAATCTTTGGAAGCTAAAATAATTGTCAGTTTAAACTTAAAAAGAATTAGAATAAATAAAAGCTAAGCAAAATATTTTAAGCTGTTAAGGGTAGGATATTTTGAAACGTAAATTTCCCGTTGTTTTTTTAGACTAGACACTTTTAAGTTTTTTTTTTGGACTTAGGGTTTCTTGAATTGAAATGTTTGACACCAGATAAACTGACATTTCACTAGTTTTTTTTAACATTCCAACGATTGATCAACAACTAGTTTGATCAAATCTGTATTCTTTGCGATCAAAAACATCATTCCAAGTTTTTTTTTGCCCCGCGGAATTTTAGGCGATTTTTTAAACGCTCAAATTGCGCAAATTGAATCGAGTACTTCAAATTTCTAGGATCATTTAGACATTCTTACAAATCAAAAATCAAAAAAGAAAAAAAAGAATCGTACAAATTGATTGAATTATGCACAAGAGCCAGCGAGTAGAAGTTGCCGTTGGGCGTCCGTGTAAGTTTGACATGCGTTGGGTGTTCCTGTGTTAACATAAAACTTCAAGTTGTAAAAATTGTTAATTAAATAAAAGTGCTCAATAATTTTCTATTCAGTTTTCAAAATAATAAAAACCGAAGAACACAAAAAGGGTAAGTTTTTCAACTATCAATGAATTTTATTTCAACCAATTATTAAATTTTTATTTTTTTGCTTTAAATATATTTGTTCATTTAAAAAAAAAAACTGTTTGTTCAAAAAATCTTAAAATGGTTTAATATTTTTAAAATACATATTTAAAAGTATATTTTTAATTATTTTATAAATTAAAAATTGATTCCGGAAAGATTAAGAACTCGGTGATGTCTTTAAATGAGAATTGAAATGTTATTTTTTTTATTGTGCGAATATTTTTGATGCATGTTTTCCCATCAATCAAAACATCAGAATTCAAAAAAAGTGGTTAACACTGAATCCAAATACTTGAGACATTTTGCCTTGTATTTTCCTTGAAAAGCGTTAATTAGTTTAATTCATATTTTGTTTATTTTTGCTGAAACATTATAAAATCTTTTTTTTTTGTTCTTAAGACTGAAGGTAGAGGTAGATTCACCTTTCAATATTTGTCAATATATCAATATTGCCTTGACTTGAAAACACTCACAAAAAGAATGGAGTCAACTCAGTTTTTTTAATTGCTCTCCTCAGGTATTCAATGGATTTTCACGCATCTTTGTATTTGTAATTTTAATGTTATAAAAAATCTGATTTTCAAATGAACAAATATATATATTTAATATTTAAAGTTTTTTTTAACACTGGAACACCCAACGCATGTCAAACAACTTAATTCATTTTATTTATTTAATTTCAGAAAAATAAGTATTTTTTCATTTTTCAAGAGAGTGCCCATTTATGGAAACACTTGCAGAGTTTGAAAAAAAAATATGACAAATAATAGTTGAGATATAACTTTTCTGACAAAAACAATGAAAAAAACTTCTATTGAAAAATGAAAGGTATTTGAAAAAACATGAAAATACCTTTGTTATTTTGAATTTTAAAATTTCCTAAATCTTAAGTAAGAGAATTTCATATCTTTTCAAATCAACAAAAATGTACATACTTGGGACTGCTTTAAAAAAATTGCATTCGTCCTTTATTGCCTTTAACTTTAAACTAATGCCTTTTAGTAAATTTCTAAAAACTTTACAAAAGTTAAGTTCATTATATAATTATTTTGAAAATAAAAACAAAAAAATGCTTTTGAAAGTGCTATGAGAACATCCTAATTTTTTTTTTAAATCGCATTTTGTATCATACCGCCATGAAATTTTTTGACTATCTCTTTCATAAAATCAAAAGATGTGTTTTTGATTATCTTAAATTTACTATAATCTAAAACAAAAAAAAAATCGAATACAAGGATTTTCATATAATCTAGAAGCACGGCAACAATACGAGCAAAAATTGCGCATTCTGTATTTTAATGTAATTGCCGATTACTCTACCTTTTTTGATTTACGGTGCTGTTTTTCAACTTAATTGCATGTGAAAATATCAAAATGGTTTTTGTGACAAGTAGTTTCGTTAATTTATATTTTTAACTGATCATAATTTAGGATATTTGTTCAAATATCCAACGTTTTTGGGATGGATGCTTTTTTTGTTTATTTCAATTATAATAGGGTTTGAAAAGTGGATTGCTTGAACATGTTAAAGTGGATTGCTTTGCTTTTTTTTAGGGTTTGAAAAGGTTGTTGGGCACTCTTGCCGAGTCTTACTCTAACTTACAATTTTTGTATGGACAGTTGCTAAAATTATATAGAGACTTGCACGCTGGTCTCGCGGGCTGGTCTTAAGATTACTGTGGAATCCGGCCAATTTAGGATTCTTCTTATGAAGTTGTTTAGGAAAATGATGAATAAGTGCTTTTATAAACAAAAATAATAAAAAATATGAAATTTAATAAAAAAAATGATTTACAATTACATTTTAATACCTAATATATTTATGAGTATTCGGAAAATATTGAATAAGCATTAGCACATTTTCCAAAAAGATTTATTAAACGTTAAAAACTAAAAATATAAGTGAAGGGAAGATAATGGAAACATTTTATTTCCTTTGTTGAAACATAGATTCTAACTATATTCAAAAAGTAAATTTTATTAATTTCAAAATCATAATTCTGTGGACCAAGCTGTGGACCCCTTCGGATCTGCCTGACAATTTTTTAAATAGAATTTAAAACATGGCCGTTAGTGCTCGGTCGATGGAAAGTTCGATAAAGCAATTTCAATGAAACAAAAATAACAAACAATAAACAAATTTAAATTAACCTGACAAATGGCGATATTTTTAAATCTATATTTTGCAAATAATATCTCATATCATGTGTATCTATCTGAAATCAATACTATCTAACAAGTAGGAGTTACAAATTTTAATCATTATAAATAAAAAAAAAATCATAATCCTAATAAATGTTGTTTAGGAAACGAATTCGGATTTTTCGTACATATTTGAAATTGTCGTTAAATTTCCCATCAAAATTATTATTTTCATGTTAAATTCTACTACCCGAATAACAAAAAAAAAGATGATACAATTATATTTCATATAATTTGTATGTTTATTCACGGTGGGTAAGAAGGGGATTATTATGCAACTTGCATGCACCTCGGAAATTCCTCCTGGAGGTTGTTGGGGGGACTATTCTGAGTCAGAAAAATCGATTCCCAAAATATTCTGTCGGTGAAAACTGATTTTATCTCGATTTGAAGTTAAAAAACCTAAAATATCACCTAAAACCTCAAAAATATGCCTAAAATCTCGGTCTAACTCTGGACAAAGATGTTCATTTTCATCAAGATATCAATTCTTAGGTCCCAAAATATATTCCTGACATAGTACACCTTAAATCGATCCATTACTTGAGTCCCAGCATCATCAGGAGGTGTAAAATAGCGTTATTTTTAAAAAAATATTTTCAATTTGTTCTGGTAAATAAACTGTTATGTCTGAATTCAAAAACTAATGTTGTAGTATTGTTGCAAACAAAATGAAGAACAATTTTGCAGAAAAAAGTATGACATTTTACCCATTTTCGGTAAAGTTATGTCTATTTTAGTGGGAAAATTGAAGCTAATTTTCAAAATTCTTCGATATTTAACTCATTCCTGTGATAAACAGCTACTATGATCATACTCAGCAGGATGTAACAAAAGTTACATTTTGGCGGTCATTCAGAGGCTGGTTACGGTGGGAATACTGAGCTTAAATCCAAAATATGAGCTTGATTGAACTTAACATGAGTTGGCGCTTTGCATTTGAATTTTTAATGGGATATAGCCCGTGAAAACTTTTTTTTTCAAAAATGTGGATTTTTAGTCGTTTTGGCCACTGAAGAGTTTATTTTCAACATCATTAGCGTGTAGGACAGATCCTTGTTCATGTTTGGGTATACGTAACATTAAAGTTTTGAGCAAAATTAAATGGCTCGACGCCTATCTTTTCTGCTGAGACGTTTTTTCGAAAAATTTCAAAACTTTGAAGGCCTGTACAGAGCTCCAGAGTGCTTCAATTCAATGTTATTATACCAAAACATGCGCAAGAATCTGGCCTACTAGCCAATGATGTTGAAAATAAGCGCTTCAGTGACCAAAGTGACTAAAAATCTACATTTTTTCAAAACATGTTGTTTACGAGTTATATCCCATTAAAAATTCAAATGCAAAGCGCCAACTCATGTTAAGTTCAATCAAGCTCATATTCTGGATTTAAGCTCAGTATTCCCACCGTAACCAGCCTCTGAATGACCGCCAAAATGTAACTTTTGTTACATCCTGCAGAGTATGATCATAGTAGCTGTTTATCACAGGAATGAGTTAAATATCGAAGAATTTTGAAAATTAGCTTCAATTTTCCCACTAAAATAGACATAACTTTACCAAAAATGGGTAAAATGTCATACTTTTTTCTGCAAAATTGTTCTTCATTTTGTTTGCAACAATACTACAACATTAGTTTTTGAATTCAGACATAACAGTTTATTTACCAGAACAAATTGAAAATATTTTTTTAAAAATAACGCTATTTTACACCTTCTGATGATGCTGGGACTCACGTAATGGATCGATTTAAGGTGTACTATGTCAGGAATATATTTTGGAACCTAAGAATTGATATCTTGATGAAAATGAACATCTTTGTCTAGAGTTAGACCGAGATTTTAGGCATATTTTTGAGGTTTTAGGTGATATTTTAGGTTTTTTAACTTCAAATCGAGATAAAATCAGTTTTCACCGACAGAATATTTTGGGAATCGATTTTTCTGACTCAGAATAGTCCCCCCAACAACCTCCAGAAGGAATTTCCGAGGTGCATGCAAGTTGCATAATAATCCCCTTCTTACCCACCGTGTTATTCCTTATCTTTTTTATCTTTTATTAATAATTATGAAATGATAAAATTTGGTACAAAAAATGGTCAAGAATCTAATTAAATACATTTTTTAAGAATTTTCAATTTTAAACATTCTCTGTCAATCTAATGAGAAAGAAAACAATGGTAACGTTAAGATTGTTTTGTATCTCTCATTATTGCCTAGTAAAGATTTAGCTGGAATATTTATTTATTGAAAAAGCGTGTGTTTTCTTCCAGTCAGATCGTTTAGATTTAGAAAAAAAATATTTGGATTTTTTTCTACAATAAAACACTGAATTTCGAAAAACATCATAATATGCATTGTTTTGCAAAACATAAATTTCTCTGATGTAATTTTTGATTAAATTAAAAATAGTTTAAATGTATGTTTCAATATTCATTCAAATTGAAAAGAGTAGTAAATAAAATGATTCTTTACAAAAGGGATTTGTAAAACTGAAAAATAGATAACTTTCCAAAAATCTTAAATTCGGTGAAACAAACCTTAAACTTAATTGAATTAAAGTATCGAATTGAATAACAATTATTTTTTGCTCAGTAAATTTTATTAGAAGGAAATTTATGAAAAGGGATTGAGACGGACGTAAATCTTGTTAAATATTAAAATTTAAAACATTTAATTAAATCTAAAAGTCATATCAAAGGTTGTGCAAAATGTAAAGTTTTACTAAAGAATAATAAATATAATCAAATATTGTTCAACATGTTAAACACATTTTCAAACGGATCTGCGGTTGAAACTGTATCTACTGTTAGGTTATACTTTGACCTTCCTAAAAGAAATACGGTGATTTTTATATAAAATAGTTGAATACATGTACATGTACATGTTCAAATAAAAAAAAATCGAAAAGGAACATGGCTCTTCTTAATCATGCACGAAAGATCGGTAAAATGTAACCAAAAAAATATCAGTCCGTTCGGTGAAACACCGATTTCATTACTACACTTTCAGATATAACTTCATACGTCGAAAAATAGCTTGTCTCATTTCGTAGAGTAACAATGTATGTAAGTAAAACAATACAAAATAATTTAAGTGTTGCTAGCAATCAAACTCACAAAAAAAATCTTCAAGTAATTATTTTTTTTTTAAGTTCAAGGGCAATTTTCTCTTGCGTGTTTCGGCTCCGGGTGATGAAAGTTCGCAAGCGAAAAAGTTTTTTTTGCGACTACTCCATCACTGATTGTCATAAAAATAATTTGCCGTTTTCTGCACCCTTTTTTTAGCTTCCAGTTTTGATAGCAAACAGTTGTTTTATTATTTTTTTGATTCAAAGTGTTTTTTTATTATTTTTGCTTTCAATTGATACATTGCCGAAGAAAACAAAAATAAACCCACATTCCGAGAAAAAAAAAATCAAACTCAAGAGTGGTTTGTCACAAGAACATTTTTATGAGAAAACATTTTCCATTTAACTCTTTTTATAAGCTTGTGCATTAATAATGTAGGGGTGACACCCCTTACATATTAGTATCTTTATAAAAATTTCTTTATTTGATGATCGGGTGTCACCTCTGAAAATTAAATTTTTGAAGTCTTCAGTCTTCATATAAACATGCACTTTTACTAACTGTGAATACTTTACTCCATCATTATAAGTATACTATGTAAACATATTCTAAAACATGAGTGTTACTTTTGGGTGTCACCCCCATCTAAAATGAATGTCTTAGAAAATTTAACTTGTATGTTTTGTTTATATAAGTTAGATACTTGATGATTTTTTTATGAACATATTATAGGTCAATTATATTTTTTTTCTTCGTCCGAGTCAGGTGTCACCCCATCAGCTTGGGTGTCACCCCAAGATGGGTGACACCCGGGGCGGGCCGCCCCCGCCGCCCCCCCCTTAGTACGCCACTGCGTATACAGTATGCTCGAAGTGATTAACCCCTAGGCTCAACAGCATTGTCTTGGCGTTCTCGCTTGCGAGATTCCTACTCGAAACTAGGTGTCGGGAGGCTTGATTCAGGAGTGTAGCCAGAATTTTGGTTGGGGGGCTGGAAGAATTAAGGCAATAACGAAAGTAGTCACCTTAAAGAAATTAAGTTGCAAAAAAAAATCATCCCTTTTATTTGTAAGTTTTGCTGGAATTAAACAATCCCAAAGTAGTTCCACATCTGAAATCTGAATCTAAAATCAGATAAAATGTCCCGATACGGTAAAATCTCAGTCCAAGTTATTTTCCTTTGCATGTCGCGCGCCGTCAAATACTTTGCAAATTGACACACATCAGCGGGGCTCATTCCATCATTCATATTTTTTTCCTCCGTGTCAAAATCCTCAACTTGCCAGAGTTTTCATTTCACGGACACGGTGAGCGGGTTTTTTCTTGTCCGTTTACATTTCCCCTTGAAAGGCAGTATTAAAAAGTTGCTGACTAAGTTTCTAACTGGAAGAAATGTTTCAACCAAGGAAGGTCTGCCAGTCGGCGATGAGGGGTTACGGAACGACGTCTTTCATCGGAGAGTTTTGCGGTTGATGATGGACTGACATGTTCATATTTTCCGTCACGTTCTTTCCGCAAGTAATTCCTTTCTTCCGTGCTTTTTTCCATAAAGATTATGTTTTTTGCATCTTTCAAAGTTCTCCCCGTCTCAGTGATGACTACGTCGACGACACCGATTTCCCCGCAATTCACTCACTCACTCCTCGTTTAGCCATCAGATACAAACGGTATAATGATGCTGCTGTGTCTTTCATTTTTGGGAGAAAAAGTTTCAATACGTTTTTTCAGCTTCTTTGCAGGCGTATTTTTTGAGACAGCACACCGTGAAAAAAAGTTTCCAACACCTACTCCAACAGTTTACTCCATTAACTTTGAATGGGAGATTTTGCAAGGTTTGTTGAACAGACTTTATTACAGTAAGACTTGCTTAGAATTATGTTTTAAATGAAAACAACCAATTACAGTCATCGGAACACCCACAAATTCGGAACACTTTTGTGATAATTTGTCAATAGCATGCCAAATGCAGCTTTTCTCTCGACCCTACTATTTTAAAGACTTTTATTTGAACATTTTCTTGCTATTTCACTAGTAAAAGTAGTACATACTTCTTGAACAAAAAACTTCATTTTAAGACTATTTTATCCTGAGCGGCAAAACACTGCCTCCAAATTGCCTGTTCCATGATTGTGGGATGTTATTGTGCCGTCATAATCACACATTCAATACATGCTTTATGACTACACAATGTTTCGGTTTGATCATATCATGCTATCGCCATCCAACGTAGGTGGGATTTTCTTTTTGGTTTCTATAACAGTAACGAAAAACATAACATCATGCCCAGCCCAGCCCAGCACACGAAACCAGATTCCCTGGGCAACTTGTTTTCGCAGACGAGCAAGTTACTTTTACTGTCGTCGATGAAACAAATTCTACCGGAATATTATCAGATTTCGCTTTTGCAACTCGGTTGAGCGAACCGACCCGAAATGCATCTCGTTTGGCAAACGAGATAAAGTTTTCGACCGAGGAAGAATTTTCCTATCCAATCAAGCGATACTGCGTACGAACGAACTTTGTGGAGCCCCCAAAAGTAAGACTTGCTTTGGGTTCATAGCAATTGCAGTTGGTACTTTTCTTCTTCTGACGCTTCACAGGGAATCCAATCAATCGAACTCAAGCTCTTGTGCCCTTGAGCAGCTCAACAGGAAACAAAATAACCCACAGTACACTGAAAATCATATCCGGCCTCATCTGGTTTGATGAAATTTTACGATCGTAAATCTAAATTTCTTTGCTTCTTATACTTATTCTGTGCTTTCCGGCTGAGATCATTTTATTTTCTTAGACACCCGAACCCATTTCGCCTCAATCCATTGACTGTCGCTATAAACATCTTGGAGTAAAAACAAACATCTAAGAGAGAGAAGAAAAAAAAACAAAAATTATGTCGCTGTATCACATTTTATGAATTTATTGGCCAGAGATTGGTTCTTGGTCCTTGGAGTATTCTTGCTATTTTTTCATATATGTAGGTTTTACGTGAGCCTGGTTCGCAGTATCTAGAGCGTGCCAGTCTATATGATGTGCATCACAAGGACAAAAGATTACGGGATCCGTATTGGTTACATAAGTTAATAAAACTGCATCCTTTCACATGTTTGTACGGATTGGATGGCACGTCTGAGACAGCAAAATGAATAATGTGGAATTTTTAAAAATAAATTAAAACCCAAATATTTTTGTTATGCTTTGTATTATGTTTTCCTTGATTCATTGTATTTTTAATACGAAAATAATATTTGCATTTATATTGTTTAATTTGTGTTTGTTTCTAATAGTATATGACTAATAATACCACCTCCTATCAGCAAGCAAGTTACTTTTGTCAGATAGTTAACTTTTGTCTATTTAGTTTTGTCATGTTTTACAGGCACTTTCTCATTTTCTGCATGTTTGCACATTTTTTACTCTAGAGTGAAACCGTTATCATTTAAATTGTTTAAAATTGCTTAGAGGCATAGTCGGGAACAATACAAAAATTACTGCATACTAATTTTTAGATATAATAAAATAAATATTAGTGAAAAACACAGTCAAGCTGACCCCAGAAAAATACAGTTTTTAAAACATTGGTAAAACCACATAAAACGGGTGTACCCCATTTGGGATAATGGACATTTGGAAAAACGGGTTTTCAAGAAGAACGTTTGGCATAATTGGTCCAAGACATCAGGGACGTTTGGCATAATGGACAATTGGCATAATGGACGTTTGGCATAACTCGTTCAAAAACCATCAAGGACGTTTGGCATAATTATTACTAGCTTGTTTTTTGTTTTATTTTATAAGAGTTACGGAAATTGCTTTCCGCAAAATTGATCGACGCCACCAACATCCCAGCAAACGTTCCCGTCAACTTGGAAGCAGTCATTCATCGTGCCTGTGCACAAGAGTGGTGACAAAAGAAACGTCAGAAACTATCGAGGAGTGACGAACCTGTCCGCAGCCTCCAAATTGTTCGAGATCATCGTCAGCAAAGTGATCCAGCGTCAAGCTATGCGCTACCTGTCCGATGATCAGCATGGTTTCATCCCGAAGCGTTCGGTGACCACGAATCTTTTGGAATTTACCTCAACATGCATCGGCCACTTGGAGAACAAAGCGCAAGTCGACGTGATATACACCGATCTCAAGGCCGCATTTGACCGCATCGACCACAACGTCCTGCTGCGTAAGCTTTCTCGCCTCGGCTTGTCTGTACAACTGGTAAACTGGCTACGGTCTTACTTGGTGGGTCGTTCGCTTCGGGTTCGTCTAGGAACGAGTGTTTCAGCTGTTTTTGTGAACAATTCGGGAGTACCGCAAGGAAGCAATTTGGGACCGCTTCTATTTATCCTGTTTTTCAACGACGTGCTGTTTTTGCTAGGACCTGGTTGCGCCCTTGTGTACGCTGATGACCTAAAGCTATTCCTGCCGATCAAAACAACAGATGATTGCTGTCGATTACAAGCTCTTCTGGACATGTTCGTCTCCTGGTGTCGGCGCAACAAGCTCGTCGTAAACATTTCCAAGTGCTTGGTCATGTCATTCACACGTAGCAAACGGATGATCCCGTTTGACTACAGCATCGATGGAGTCGTCCTGCAAAAGGTTGACCAAGTGAGAGATCTTGGAGTTTTGATGGATCCTAAGCTGACATTTGACCTCCAACGAGTTCCGGTGATTTCCAAGGCCAATCGGCAGCTTGGATTCATTTCCAAAATTTCGAAGGATTTTCGAGATCCGTACTGCTTGAAATCACTGTACTGCTCCCTCGTTCGGCCCATCCTAGAGTACGCTGCCATTGTGTGGTTGCCCTACCAGCTAACGTGGATTTTGCGAATCGAACGTGTGCAGAAGCGGTTCATCCGGAGGGCCCTGAGAAGCTTGCCCTGGAGGGATCCAGTTAATTTGCCTCCGTATCCAGCTCGATGTCGGCTGCTGAACATCCAACCCCTTCAGTCCAGGCGTACAACGCAGCAGGCAACTTTTGTTGCTAAGTTGTTGAACGGTGAAGTCGACTCTCCGAATCTGCTCTCTCTTATCAACTTCCGCACACCGCAAAGAACGCTTCGTGACTCAACGCTACTAGCCCGCAGATTCCACCGTACAGCCTATGGTTTCAACGAACCAGTTTCCAGCATGATCCGAGCCTTCACAGCAGTAGAAGATTTGTTTGAATTTGGTGAATCGTCTGTCCGTTTTCGTGATAAAATCAACCGTACTCAAACTTTTATTCATTAAGACAAACATTGTCAGATGAATGTAAATAAACAATTAAACAATTAAACAACATCGTCAGCACAGCCGACAACAGTATCCCAAACTGCGAACAAAGCTAAACTTCGTTTACCTCGCCGCGTAGCTCGTATTAATGCTCAGTAAGCAAAACCTCAGTACCTCTTGTGTGAGGCTCTGGGGGACTTTTCGATTACAATCCAGGTTTTTAAGCGAAGATGGCGTTCGAATGTTGAACGTCCGATATGTCAAAATCGCGCAGTAGCACCAACATTAGAAAAAAAATGTGGCTGTCATGCCATGGCACACTTTTATCGTAATGTTGGTAACACTGCGTGATTTTGACATTTCGGGCGTTCACCATTCAAACGCCATTTTCGCTTAAAAAGCTGGATAAAATCAGAACATTTTGGACAGTCTAACTAACCACATCGGTGTTATTAATTTCGAGAAAACCATCCTTTCATCATGGACGTTTTATAACTTAAGTATAAGTATTTTGTCGAATGGATCATGGCTCTCTCTCTCGGGCACGAAAGATCGGTAAAAGGAATCTAAAAAAAATCATCATCTTGATTATTCAGCGAATCATCTTTTTCACTACTACACTTGCAAGTGTAACGTCACACGTCGAAAAATGTAGATGGGGAATGTGTGTAAACAAAGTGAAATAAATATTTTTAAGTGGTGCTGACAAGGAAATTCACAAAAAATCATCAGCAGTTTGATTTTTTTTGGAGAAGTTCGGGTGCGATTTTCTTTTTCGTTATTTGCTACCTCTCTCTATCGCGGGAGAAGAATGTTCGCTGGCGAAAATGTTTTTTTTTTGCGATTAGGGGAAGGTGGGGCAAGACGACCATATGGGGCAAGAGGAACAATCGCTCGTAAGGCCGTAATTTTTACAATTTTGATTATTTCCAGTATGAGGAATTGTTGCTAGCAATGCAATTAGCTGATTCTACTACCACATAACCGCCAAAACGACGTAAACGCCACGGGGCATAAGATTGAATGAAGTTTTTTTCATAATCTTTGTTTCCTTATAATATTTGGAAAGTACAAAATAAGGCTTAAGGTTCGTTTTAAGGCTCATTTTATCAAAATTCTATTTTTCCTAGATCAGTAGTGTCCCTACCAATGCCTTGCACGTATTATAAAGTATGATTTATGTTTTGGTTATTTTTGTAGAGAGCTTTTAAAAAATCTTGTTTAGGTGGGGCAAGTGTACCATATGGATTTTTAGTATGGAAAAAATACGAATTGCTGCAGCAACATATTTTATTGTGAAAAAAATACATAAAAGTTCTTAAAAACTGATAAACAATTGTTTAAAAAATTGTCCATACACGATATAATAATATCATGAAAATTTACTATTTATCATCCAAGTAATATTTTTTTTCGTAAAAACGGTCAAATTTTTAGCAAAATATTATTTTTTAATCTAAAAATGAAAGAAACGTTTCAAATACATCCTAATCTGATGTGGGTTTTATAGAAAACCTAGATGTATGGGTATCAAAAGATCGGAAATTTTATGCCCTTTCCGATGCCACATAGGTTAACTTGTGAATTGTGGACCGGTTCGGATGCCGGCGGATTTTCCGACGACGTCATTCCGGGTTGGTACGATATTCCAACGAAAAATCTATTCTAGCGATTCAAAGACCCCCAAAACGGTGTTATACCCCCTCCAGAATGTTTATTTAGCAATTCTATGGTAATATATTGACATTTAGTTAAATTGAAAGTTTGCAAAATTAAGTTTAGATAAGTTTTATATAAAATTTCAAGAGGTAAATAAACTTTTATACTAAGTAATTAGTAAACTTTATATTCAATCCAAATTATTGTTTTGATCAGTCAAAGATGCCTATTTGGAGTTGGGAGACTGGATTTTTGGTGATTTGTCAACAAATAACATTATTTGTGTTAATTTTTCAAAAGGTGTACAAACTTTGTTTGCACCTTTTTTTATATAACTTTTTATGGAAATCATCTTTTCATGAGCTTTTTGTAGCAAAATGTTCGGCATGAGTTTCTGAACAAAACGTAGTACTAGGTTTCTGTCAAACTTTAAATTGTTTACATGTTTCTTCACAAAATGTGCATAGTGCCCAAGGGGTGTAAATACTTTGTTTACATACTGTAAATACTACAACACCAACAGTGACAGCAGCAGCCCAGTTAACTCAATCGGAATTCTGAAACGGAATTCAATTCGAATCGTTTACGTATTCCGTTTCAAACACAACAACCGGTACGTACACGGAATCGGTTGTTGCGTTTGAAACGGAAAACGTAAACGATTCGAATTGAATTCCGTTTTAGAATTCCGATTGAGTTAACTGGGAGGGCTTGCGACGACGATGACGATGATGAACTTGCGCGCAAGCAAGGATAGAAGAAAAAATGTAACTCTCCGAAGAAACGACGTCCATCTCTCATTTTTTTTTTTTTTTTTTTGGCAGACGATGTTGACTAGTTGTTTGAGGGCCTCCAATATTGTAAATATAGGTAAAATGTCAGTGCAATTCAAGTTCTTTACAGTTGACCCTGCGTAGAAGGTCCCAATGAAGATCGTCCTTCAGGGATATACGGACCGCCCAATCTCCGACTTGGAAGAACACCAGGGGGCCTCGAGAGATAAAAATGTTCTCGAAAACGACAACGGTGACAGGTACGTACTTCGATCGTGGGTCCGTTAAAGTCCAGGACCTTCGGCGGATCAAAGTAGAGAGCCTGGAGCTTATTAGAGAACGGCTATCTCAAAACAAAAGTACCAATCGAAGCACGAGAACTGTCAAACGGAGGTACCAATAGACCAGAAGAAATTGCAGTTGGCGTTCAATCGATGGGAAGTATTGTAATTTGGGTGATTTATATTTTATTCGAAAAAGGCCAAAACACAAATTGTAAACTCATTATGTCGCTGCGTGTTAATGCCGCGCCAAAATGCAGCACCTCATTTTAGATTTACACCAACCATAAACTATGTTTAGACTCAGTTTGTTTTGGTTTGATTGACTGATCAAAAGAGAATCTGAAAAGAGTCAGTGCGAAAGGTGCAATCTTCCGCGGAAAGACCAGATGGGAGAAAACGCCCAGCAGCACAAAGAGCGCATCGAGTGTGCGAACCGTGGTGGAAACCATACGGCGAATTTCCGTGGCTGTGACGCGTGGAAGAAGTACCAACCCAGCGTTCCCTTCCGGTTGGGGAGGTTCGTACGCTAGAGTAGCCGCATCTGGTGCCGGTACTCCCCCGGGACAAGCTGGTGTTACCGGTGATGATCTCTTCACGTTTCCTGAGTTTTTCGCTCTTTCTGGAGAGATGCTTACGGGTTTTCGTGCCTGCTGGAACAAGGCAGATCAATTCCAAGCTCTTAGTGAGTTGATGATGAAGTACATCTACAACGGATAAACTGCCTAGTGCAGCGAAGTTTATCCACCTCAACAGACAAAACAAACTGTGATTTAGTTTAATGCTTTTTTCTATTTCTATCCTTTTCCGTAGCAAATCTCGAAGGTTTTATTTTTTATTTTTCCTTCTCTATACTAGGATGATCCTGGACATTTCAAAATATTAACAAAGTAGTACCATACTCACTGAAGCTATGCGGTTATGATCAGTGGTAAAAAATCACTGACCTCTTGCTTGTAACGGCGGTAGACTCACCGGTCTTAACTCCAAGAAGTTCTTGGATGACCCAGAACATCTCAATAAGTTGTTACGACAATGCATTGTAGCCTTCCATACTCACTGAAGCAGTCTGGGTAGGATCCGTTTTCAAAATCTTCAAGTTTCGGCTTGTTTCTATGGTAAGCCTCTTGCACAAACGGTTCAAACGTATAAAGAGAAGAGAAGTCATGTTTCAATCATGCTAAAACATATCAGAACTTATAGTTTTTGTTGTTACGCGTCGA
The DNA here is from genome assembly GCF_016801865.2 of Culex pipiens pallens. NCBI lineage: Eukaryota > Metazoa > Arthropoda > Insecta > Diptera > Culicidae > Culex > Culex pipiens. The sequence continues at coordinate 62,543,858 of NC_068937.1, read as the reverse complement.
ATGAAGTCAAGACGATCGAAATCCATAATAAAATAAGGATTTTATGAGTGATTTTACAAATAGCAAAAATACGATTTTTTGTACATTTTAACCCAAAATACTCAAACTTCAACGACTTGTAACTTTTGAGCCCAGGGGTTAAGAGAGTTCGTCCAGAAGACTTTTTTTCATGTCTCGGCGAGATCTTTCGAATAACGTTTCTCCCGTTCGTGTACATTCTTGGACCAAATCTGCTCTTTCTCCTTTGAAGAAATATTAGTTTTGGTGTTAATGGCAGCCTACGAGCGAAAAAGTAATTTTTGTCCATAATTTACTTGTACACCCCAGAATCAAACATTTATGAATAACTTTTCAAGAGAGCGTCCATAACCAAAGCCACTATTATGGCAGACGTGTATCCAGTAGACACACCTTTCCCCCAAATATGAGCCTGATTGGTTGAAACTACGACTTGTGTGAGCCATTTTATCATTGTTCCCCGTGTCTCATTGATGACTACTGTACCTTAAAGGCCCAAGGGTCACAAATTGGTCTGTTTAACCCAATATGACCAAAACCGACGTTTACCGCAAAAAAGCGCAATCACGACTATCTGACAAATTATATTAATGAAAGACATATAACTTTGAATAAAATAAGCTTAAAATAAGATTACTAACACTCCACTCATTAAAATCATTCAAAAAGTTATTTTAAACCGTATTATTTGTTCGGAACCGGTGCCTGCAGTTCCCGTTACAGTTTATATGGAATTCCAATCAGAATGTAACAGAAAAATCAGGTTTCGGGTCCAGACTGTTATCTTATTACTTTCAAAGTTATCCCAATACTTTAAAATGTACCACATACTTATTATCGTAAAGGGATTCTCCAAAACCACAGTGTGGTTGACATTTGCCTTTCAACAAATGGCTTCTACATACCACCAGCCAATCAAAATATTTGTGAACTCACCTGCCTATTGACATTTGAACTATCGGCTTATATTTCTTGCGCCAAGAGTATAATCGATAATTAGCCTTACTCGTTGACCTGCTCACTTCCAATCTGCAGTCAAGCAGACAATGCTTCTTTGAAACAATTTGCGCTGTTAACGTTGACACACATAGACTCGCCGGCAAAATCCAGCTGATTGCCTCTCCGAGCATGAGCCTCCAAATCCTGAATGGTTCTAACAGCATAATGCGGTTGGCATTTAAATTATTAATTCCACCACTCGTCCCGGCGCGTTCGAAGTGCTGGTCCTTAATTCTGCATTAATTCCTTTCTTAATTAAATTTACTGAATAATGTCGACAAAGGAACGAGCGCTTATCCCCGGTCCGTGCAGGGTGAAGTTAAGGGTTAAGGGAAGGAGAAAAAATATTTTCTGAATCAAGGTTAGCGCAAAGGTTAAACTGTTTACCTTGAAATAATTGCGGGCTTGACTCACAGTTTCGAAGTTCCAGCCATTTTTATCACCATTTAGCCCCACTGTGTGATTTGGTTTCTTGCACGAGTCTTGCCGTTCACACGTGGCGTCGTATAATGTGGCAGCAGCATTAGCTATCATCACGTTCACAAGTGTTGATAAGACACCACAGACCGTATTGATCGGGGCATGGGTTGCAATTTGTGGTTAACAATCTAATAGCGTGACATATTAGCATAATCATTTTAGGGCAATTGAGTAACTATATACTGCTTGGTACAAAATTACACAAAATTATAAAATACAAAAACTTTGAATTAAAGAGCTGTGAAAGTTTATTCAATAATTCTATTTTTAAAGTATTTAATGAAATCAAAAACCAAAAAACGGGTACTTTTTTAGTATGGAAACTTCTAACTATAAATTTTTGATTTTGAAATTTATGGTTTTTTTTTTATTAGAGCGCTTAAAAAATTTATCGCAGCTTTAAACTATCCTTTAATTATTTGAATTCCAAAAGCACGAGAAGATATTTTATTCAACTCGGTTAGTGATATATAGCTCTTGCCTGTGATTCGTTGGTAAAATAAGTAAATTGAATGCTGATTTCATCCAATATTCATGTTCAGTTTACCCCTCGATGTCGTCAATGCACTTATTTGGCCGGGAATTGAAATTCAACTGACGATATCCACATTTCTTCACGTGCCACTGACAGAATGCTCTCTGTGCGCGTTCGTTGTCTGTTGAAGGAATTTTATCCTTTTGCCAGATGTTGGTTCAATAGCGGTGAAGCCACATGCCACTGTGCCTCAGTTGCAGTGAATTGGAACTCCCACGCTCTGATGGTGCATGAGTAACTGAACCGTCGTATCTCTATGTGTATGTGCACATGTCAGGAGTTAGCTCTGGAATGGAAATATTTGACCATTGACCAACCGGAAACATCCAGAAATCAGGAGCGGGTGGGTTCTGCATCCTGAGGGTGATTTAGGAAAATTAAGCTTCTTCTTATCCGGCAAAGACAAAAAGGCACCGCAACTATCTTTTCGACGATAGCACTCTGTCGGTGAGCAAAGATTTAATGTTTACCACGAATTCCACACGTCTGGAGCACGCCCCTTAGCTTCAGGGAAGAACCGGTACCGACATGACCTACTAGTGGAGCCAATCCGGACGTACCTCCGGATGGTTTGTGCTATTCACTAGGGTTAGAATTCAAACTATGCATGATTGTAACTACCAACTAGAGGGGAGGACGATGCGACCCAGTCCAGCATGCATTGTGGCTTTAGAATGTACTGTACCCGAATCCCGGGTTAGTAGAAGAGCTGCTGATGTTTGCATAACTTTTCGGAGAAGACATATCACCGGAAGGTCCCAACATATGTAGGCATTGCGATACACGTGTAGGTTGGGAATAGTAAGAGAGAAGGGTGACTGGGCAATTTTAATTGTTTCCCCTCCCCCCTCGAACTAAACACACCCACCCACACCAGTGCTCCTACTGAATCTGACAGTTTTGCATAACTAATAATAATGACTCCAACAAGACAATCGTTTACTGTGGAAACCAAATTAGTATGCCTTTGGAAAAGTTCTTCCATCAAACTGTACACGCTAAGAAAAAGCATTGTTAAAAAAATAACAATATATATGTTTATTCACGTAAAATCATTTCAATGGATATTAATAAAAAAAAATAACACATATGTTACAATTTCACAATGGGATTTTTAGTGTTCTATTCTGAAAATGACAAACAGACACAACGATGGTATTGCAATCGCAGGCAGTTTAGGACTCCACGTGTTGTCTATAAAAAGTAAATTTTGTAATTGGATTTCGCCTGTGAGTACGATTCGTGCTTTTGACATTACGGTTTTGGCATGTGTACTTGACGCACTCGTGCAGAAGTTACTACAATTCTGTTAATAATTTAGCATCCCGTTAGCACCAAAATGTTCATACCGAAAAAATTAAGATATCGATGCCACTGTGATCTCTTATGCTAACTAGATAGGAAAACCAGCAAGCTTAGTACAAGAGAGCACAGAGGCATCGATATGTTAGCAATAAAGAGTTCCCAGTACATTTTGCTGGAGGCGCGTGGTGCTTTATGTTCGATTACACTAACCTACGAAAAATGTCAAAAATGACTGCGCAAACTGGAGGGGAAGCATGAAGTTTTGATTCCCCTGAAACAAGTGCATTCTGAATTTTTCAAAAATAGTTAGAATGGGCCGAATGGGTTTTCACCAAAGTTTGTGTAGAGACCGAGTCACGTAGCCTAGTGGTAACGCTTCCGCCTCGCAAGCGGTAGATCGGAGTTCAAATCCCGGCTCGGACCAACACAACTGGTGATCGTTTCTCTTAGTGCATCGTCACAAGCTGGACCTTATCAACGACACCTTCGGAAGGCGCATTGCATTTGAATTTTAAATGGGATTTAACCCGTAAAAAGGATTTTTTCAAAAATGTCACTTTTTGAGGCATTTTGGCCACTGAAGCGTTTATTTAAAAAAAAACATCATTGGCAAGATTGTTACGCATTTTTTTGGTATATATAACTGTTGCGACCAACATGGTTGTTCTGTACCACCCTAATATTCTTTCTCTCTTGTGTTCTTTTCGTTTCTACTTTCTTCCCTGTACCGTACTGTTGTAAATAAACGTTAATGGTACGTTCGTTTGATGGCTAGTTCCACACTGAGTGCCGCACTCAGAGCTGTCAAAGTGTTTCTTTGAAGAAACTCGGGTTAGTTCCGCACGAGTTTCGCCGCCATCTTGGAACTGAAACTCTAGTGCCGCACTCGATATTTTTTCAGTTTCATGCGAGTTCCACGCACACTGACAAATGACGTTCGATTGAACCAAAACTGGCACCGACGAGTGCGGCACTCAGTGCCGCACTGGTTCTTTAAACGAACGTACCATAAGTATCACCGCGACCACCGCCTAGATCGGTCGGTCCTAAAACAAAGCCTTTTGTTTTATTTGTTATGCACCGAAATCTGCTGCTCGAGTTTGCTGGGGCAATCCGCGGGTCGGGGTCTTTCTGCGTCGGCCGCCTGGCCGAACAATAACATTGAAATTTGGAGCACCCTAGAGCTTGATACAGACCTTCAATGTTTGGCATTTTTTCAAAAAATCGGCCCCGGCAAAAAAGATATGCGTTGCGCCTCGCGACGCCCTAGACGCCATTTTATTTATCTGGGGTTAATTTTTCGAAAAAATGACAGACTTTGAAGGTCTGTAACGAGCTCCAGGGTGCTCCAAATTTCAATGTTATATATATACCAAAAGATGCGCAAGGATCTGGCTTCAGTGGCCAAAATGCCTCAAAAAGTGACATTTTTGAAAAAAAAATCTTTTTTTACGGGTTAAATCCCATTTAAAATTTAAATGCAAAGCACCAGCTCCTGTTACGTCCAATCAAGCTCAAAATATGGATTTTGGCTCAATTCGCCTACCGGAACAAACCCTTGAATGCCCGCCAAAAAGTCATTTTTGTTACCATAAAAACTCATTCAATTTCATTATTATGCTTTCGGAGACATTTTTTGCAATCATGTTTGAGTGCTAATCAACATCGCTTAGAGCATCTCCACCGGTGCGCACATAAATGAGTGACTATTTTGTTCACCCTCAGCGCTACTATTTTAGTTTAGTCACCCTTCCCACACCGGTCGTTGATAAAACGGGTTGATAATATAGTCACTGCCAACCCCACCGGGGGTGAGTATCAGCTTATTTTGACGTTTCGAAATAAAATATGTTTTAATTTATTGGCATGACCGATTTGAAGTGACCGATTTCATGACCGAAGCCAGAAGTAATTATTTCCAAAAAAAACAAGATTGGCCGCAACCTGGATTGGTCCGGGTTCCCCGGGGAATGTTCCGTTGGAGCGACATTGGCAGCATCGTATGAATATGGGCAATATTGGTGTCAAACTTCGCGATTTTCAAAATCACATATGAACATTACGAAAACTGACATTTTAAACGGGCTGGCCGGAACCCGGATGGTTCCGGGTTTCCCGGGGGATGTTCCGTTGGAGGGTCATTGGCGGCTCCGATGAATATTGGCAATATTGGTGTCAAACTTCACGATTTTCAAAATCACATATGAAAATTACGAAAACTGAAATTTTAAACGGACTGGCCGGAACCCGGATGGTTCCGGGTTTCCCGGGTGATGTTCCGTTGGAGGGTCATTGGCGGCTCCGATGAATATTGGCAATATTGGTGTCAAACTTCACGATTTTCAAAATCACATATGAAAATTACGAAAACTGAAATTTTAAACGGACTGGCCGGAACCCGGATGGTTCCGGGGTTCCCGGGGGATGTTCCGTTGGAGGGTCACTGGCGGCTCCGATGAATATTGGCAATATTGGTGTCAAACTTCACGATTTTCAAAATCACATATGAAAATTACGAAAACTGACATTTTAAACGGACTGGCCGGAACCCGGATGGTTCCGGGGTTCCCGGGGGATGTTCCGTTGGAGGGTCATAGGCGGCTCCGATGAATATTGGCAATATTGGTGTTAAATTTCATGATTTTCAATATCACATATGAAAATTATGAAAATGGACATTTATAGTGGAGTTCCAGGGTTCCCCGAGGAATGTTCCGGGTTCCCCCAGGGATGTTCCGTTGGAAGGACATTGGCCGCACCGTATTAATATGGGCAATATTGGTGTCAAACTTCACAATTTTCAAAATCACATATGAAAATTACGAAAACTGACATTTTAAACGGACTGGCCACCCAAGTAGCATTTGGCAACATGATAAATTTGACTAAGTCCAGTTTTTGTTTTGTTTTGCTGTAGAAACATAAAAATGACATTTTAGCAACAATACGTTGCAATGTTGCAAACGTTTCGAGTTGAAAACAACTTTGCAACAATCCATTTCGTTTTGTAATCGAAACATATTGAAAACTTATTGGTTCCATTGTTGCAACATGTGACTTAGCCCGATTTGTGTGCTAAGAATAATATTGAAATCAAAAATCCTTAGATACAGTTCAGCCCAACCATTTGCCCTTTCATCAAATCATCCGTGGCTCAGTGGTAGAGGCAAGGTGTGAAGATCTGAAGGTACCAGTCCAGAATCCCGACAGGGGCACTTTAGTTTTTTTTGTTCAAATAGATTTTTTATGTTTCGCGCAAATTAAACGACAACATAATGGCAACATCATGACAACACAACAAACTACTTTACCGACATATTTAGACAAACAAATTGTTTCTGGAACTTCGTCGTAACAAAGTTGAAACAAACGGCTAAATGTTGCCAACACAAAATTTTCGTGCGCTTTTTAGGGCACCACGAGTGTTCTAACTATGTTGTGATAGCACATTTTGGGAGTTACGAAATAGTTGCATTTAAGGATCCGCAACAAAAAATGTTACTTGGGCAGAACCCGGATGGTTCCGGGTTCCCCGAGGAATGTTCCGTTGGAAGGACATATGGAATATATATATGGAACATATGGAAATCACGAAAATGGACATAGTGAGTGGACTGGCCCCGGAGATGTTCCGTTGAGCGGACATTGGCGGCACCGTACGAATATGGGCAATATTGGTGTCAAAATTCACGATTTTCAATACAACATATGAAAATTACGAAAATGGAAATTTTAAACGGACTGGCCACAACCCGAATCGGATGTTCCATTGAGGGGACATTTGCGGCACCGTACACCCAAAACTGGCAGCGCTAGTCCCAGAGAATGATGGTCTCGAGTCGAGAGAATAGTGGTAACATTCACGGACGCAGAGAACACAGCTCGAGATGGGCGATAGAACTATTCTCTCGAGGTTCATTTGCAAAAAAAGTTCGTCCGTCAAACAAAAAACCAAAAGTGTCGTCAACGGGAATTGAACCAGAGACCTTTGACAAACCAATCCAATGACTTAGCTGCCTCGACCACCACAGCTTGGTGACCAAGGAGAAGTCAGAAGTCGATGTATGACACTTGTTGGAGATTTATTGATTCAACTAACGAATGAACTCATTTGTTATGATGGTGTGAGTTGGTACCATTATTCTATCGATTTTGGCACTGTGCCCTCAATAAATTTTGAGAGAACAATTATCTCGACTCTGAATTTTGGGTGTATAATATGGGCAATATTGGTGTCAAACCTCACGATTTTCAAAATCACATGTGAAAATTACGAAAATGGACATGTTTAACGAACTGGCCACAACCCGGATGGTTCCGGGTTCCCCGAGGAATGTTCCGTTGGAAGGACATTGGCCGCACCGTATACATTCAAAAACTAAATTCCTTCAATGTACCTTCAACGGAACATCCCCAGGGGAACCCGGACCAATTCGGATTGTGGCCAGTCCACTCACAATGTCTATTTTCGTAATTTCCATATGTGATTTTGAAAATCGTAAAGTTTGACACCAGTATTGCCCATATTCATACTGTGCCGCCAATATCCGCTCAACGGAACATCCCCGGGGGAACCCGGCTCAATTCGGATTGTGGCCAGTCCACTCACAATGTCCATTTTCGTAATTTCCATATGTGATTTTGAATATCGTGAAATTTAACACCAATATTGCCCATATTCATACGGTGCCGCCAATATCCGCTCAACGGAACATCCCCGGGGGAACCCGGACCAAATCGGATTGTGGCCAGTCTACTCACAATGTCCATTTTCATAATTTCCATATGTGATTTTGAAAATCGTAAAGTTTGACACCAATATTGCCCATATTCATACTGTGCCGCCAATATACGCTCAACGGAACATCCCCGGGGGAACCCGGCTCAATTCGGATTGTGGCCAGTCCACTCACAATGTCCATTTTCGTAATTTCCATATGTGATTTTGAATATCGTGAAATTTAACACCAATATTGCCCATATTCATACGGTGCCGCCAATATCCGCTCAACGGAACATCCCCGGGGGAACCCGGATCAATTCGGATTGTGGCCAGTCCACTCACAATGTCTATTTTCGTAATTTCCATATGTGATTTTGAAAATCGTAAAGTTTGACACCAGTATTGCCCATATTCATACTGTGCCGCTAATATCCGCTCAACGGAACATCCCCGGGGGAACCCGGACCAATTCGGATTGTGGCCAGTCCACTCACAATGTCCATTTTCGTAATTTCCATATGTGATTTTGAATATCGTGAAATTTAACACCAATATTGCCCATATTCATACAGTGCCGCCAATATCCGCTCAACGGAACATCCCCGGGGGAACCCGGCCCAATTCGGATTGTGGCCAGTCCACTCACAATGTCCATTTTCGTAATTTCCATATGTGATTTTGAATATCGTGAAATTTAACACCAATATTGCCCATATTCATACGGTGCCGCCAATATCCTCTCAACGGAACATCCCCGGGGGAACCCGGACCAATTCGGATTGTGGCCAGTCCACTCACAATGTCCATTTTCGTGATTTCCATATGTGATTTTGAAAATCGCGAAATTTAACACCAATATTGCCCATATTCATCGTTGCCGCCAATATCCTTTCAACGGAACATCCCCCGGGGAACCTGGGCCAATCCGGGTTGTGGCCAATACAATGAAAATGTCCATCATCAATGTCCAGTTCCGTGGAAAAGTCAATTTAAAAAAAAAACTTGATTTTCCTTTCACTTCAAGCAGACGTCAAATATTTGTGTGCGCTACTAGCGGGCGACTAAATTTGGTCACCCGCTGTTCACCGAGGGTCGAGCTGCTATTTTATGAGCGCGTTTGTGAGCGACCGGTGTGGGGATGAGTGATGGTGGAGCGCTTCCAAATCCTTACTGCGCGCGCCCGGTGGAGATGGTCTTACTACTCTGCTGCTGCTGGTTATCCCGGTGCTGCGTTTTCAGTTTTCCTTTCTGATGAAGAATCCTTAGGTCAAGTATCGAATCCAAGATCACTCCAATCAAATGTAAGTCCGGGAGCGCGTCTGCATCTTCCCACGAGGGGTTATGTTGGATGAGCAGGTCTAAACGTCAATAAGAAGTCTGCGGTCATCTAGGTTTCATCAAGTTCACTAATAGTTTGTCAAAACTTCCTTTGAACATTAGCTGTTTCTATTTTTAGAACCATCTGTGCTTGTTTCGTTAACATGTTCTTGCTCGGTATTTAAAACACGAACGCGAACTACACATAAACAACATGTTTACAAGAAATCCCAACTGGAACCAAAGGTTGAATCTACTATGTTATCATGTTTAGCAAACTGAAATGAAACATCATGTGTGCAAATGTCATTTTGCTTTTCGAGTTCTACAAGCATGTTTCATTTAAGTCATAATAAACTTCAAAATGAACTATTCGTAATCCGTTACTAGATTTGGCATTTGTGTTACACAACCATGTAGAATAATGGTTTTTTGATTAAAATGTGAACAATTGACCAAATTTTGTGACAATTGTTCAATAATTAACGTATAAAAACGCTAGTGGAGCCATTGATCAACAAAAACAATAAAAAGCGATGTTTTACTTGCTACTTGGGTGTGTGTATGTGTGTGTGTATGTGAACAATAATGTCACTCAGTTTCCAGCACTGGCAGAACCGATTTTGACCAATCCAGTCGCATTCGACTTGGTTCAGGGTCCCATACGGTGCTGTTGAACTGTTTGAAGTTTCGATAAGCAGTTCATAAGTTATGTATACAAATCTGTTTTCGCATATTTTCGGATGTTGAACAAATGGCATTAAATCGCACCGAATATCATCATTATATATATATTATTATATAAGTTTGGTTAGGTAATCGAAAGACCTTTCCAACGAGTACAAAAAAATTGTACGGTTTCCACGCGAAATCGACCAAAAAAATACGATTTTGAACCGGACCATTTCCGATCTTAATAAAACTTGCTGGATCGTTTGTCCTACTCAAATAAACAACTCCTGTGGACTCAGTTTAGTAATTCACAATGGCATTTGAATTTTAGGAACTCTTTTAGTTTGAAATTATTTGTAATTACATTTAAATTGAAAAAAATCATATCTTTCGAAGGAGATGTTAAAAAAATCGATCGAAAGTGTGTTTTATCGGAAATCGTGCGCTCTTTTTAATGAAAATATTTTCAAAAGCCTAAACTTTCATTTTCGATCAAAAAACAGACAAAAATCTTCGAAAATCAGGCTGATAACACCCTTTGATTCCAATTTTGCCATTACCATTCGAAAGAGCGGACAATTTCCTACTTTTCTTCCATAGACACCAAGTTGGAGCGAAAGCGTTTTTGAGTGGTTTTTAAATAAAAACCTTTTTTCGTGTTTTTTTTTTCCTAAAAGCTAAATTACATGTTTTATGACAAATTTTGTAACAGATCCAATTTTCAAACATGAAACAAAGTTCTGCTTCCGTGTTTTAGAGTTTTTTCTTAACGTACCAGTTTTAAATACATATAAAAGGAACGAAATATTTTCTAAAGATAACCAAAAAAGGTGCACTTAAAATAACATTTTCTGAACCACTTTTATTATGAAAGAATGTTTATTTCGCTCGTCAGTGTTGTAAAAACCTGTGTAGGGGAAGGTGGGGCAAGACGACCATGTAGGGTAAGAGGAACAATCGCTCGTACGGCCGTAATTTTTACAATTTTGATTATTTCCAGTATGAGGAATTGTTGCTAGCAATGCAATTAGCTGATTCTACTACCACATAACCGCCAAAACGACGTAAACGCCACGGGGCATAAGATTTAATGAAGTTTTTTTTTAAACCTTTGTTTTCTAATAATATTTGGAAAGTACAAAATAAGGCTTAGGGTTCGTTATAAGGCTCATTTTATCAAAATGCTATTTTTCCTAGATCAGTAGTGTTCCAACCAATGATTTGCACCTATTAGAAAGTATGATTTAACTTTTGGTTATTTTTGTTGAGAGCTTTTAAAAAATCTTGTTCAGGTGGGGCAAGTGTACCATATGGTTTTTTAGTATGGAAAAATTACGAATTGCTGCAAAAACATATTTTATTGCGAAATAAATACAAAAAAGTTCTTAAAAACTGATAAACAATTGTTTTAAAAAAAATGTCTATACAAAATAAAGTGATGCTATGAAAATTTACTATTTATCATCTAAGTAATAATTTTTTTCGTAAAAACGATCAAATTTTTAGTAAAATATTATTATTTAACCTAAAAATGAAAGAAACGTTTCAAATACATTCTAATCTAATGATTCAAAGTGATAGCAGTTCACTTGTTAGCAAATTAACATGTTGTTTCATGCATTGTTCCTCTTGCCCCAACGGGTTGTTCGTCTTGCCCCACTAGTTGAGTAGAACGTACGGAAAATCAAAAAAAATTAAAATCGTTTTTTACCATTGAAAAACAGGATTTTTTCAAAATTTGTTCTATCAAAGTCTTAGTCAAGACCTGAAATAAAATGATTATGAAAAAATCCGACAGATGTTTTATCGTTTTTAATGGGTTTTGACGAGCATTTCCTTAGCTTGTTACACTTGCCCCACTTTCCCCTAAGAGATTTTTTCTCCTATTTTTTGGGTCATTATTGTGGTTCTTGTCGCGTCAGGGCGGTTCAAAGATGACAATTTTGAGTATTTTTTAAATAATCATTGTTTAACGCCGTTTCAACTGAACTCATGCGTTTTTTAATTGAAAGCCTTTTTTACTGTACCTAATTAGTCACTTTTCTTGTACAAACCGGAAAACTATAGTTGGTTGAAACAATGTCAAGTTTTGGAAATATGTGTTCTTTTTTGCAAAATCGCCATAATCGCCATTTTAAAGCCCATCCTTACGCGTCAGGAACCACCCTAATGACCTAACAAAAATTATGTATAAGACTATTTTGGGTAGAAAATACGGAAAATTTGAAGCCGGTCTCTCCGGTTGTGAACATTTCCAATCTATTTCGTTCATCTGTTCGAGTTTTTTCGTAGATTTTTGTCGGTTTATATCTTGGTTTTTACAATTTACGCGTTCCTGTGGTGTTTGTGATTGCAAGGTGTAACATTTTTGTCGAGTTTTAACGAAATTTGTGTGATAAGTGCTGAAAGAAGTTCGAAGTTCTTCTTAGTGTTTGCCATTGGGTAGAGGAAAAAAAGACTGTTTCTGGGCTGTGAAGATTCTTGAACAATTGAATGGTGGTTTCAAATAAAATAGTTTGAATAATAAATTTGCCTTTTTCCGTTTTTGCATCGCGTCAATTTGTTTTTAACGTTTCCATGGTAACAGAACAGAATGTTTGGTACTGTATTAGTGAAAGTGAGCTGCTTTGATGATCGCTGAAAAAAACCCGTCCTCAATATGGCGGCTGGAGTTGGGAAGAAGGTGGTGGTGGTCGAGGGGGGATTGGAGGGGGGGGGGAGGTTGTTTGCCATTGAAAATAGTGTTGGAATTATTTTTTAAGTATGTTTGAAAAAATAAGGTGGAGAGCTAAGTGAAAATTTATAAAGGATCCGTTTAGAAAAAAAAAGCTTCACTAATCTTTGTGTAAATATCGACATGTTGTGATAACAGTGAAATATGAAAATTCCCAGAGACCATGGCCATCGTGCTCGAGAGGCTCGGTTGTGAGCATTCGAGAAGGAACAAGCTGTGACGAGATTATTACTGTCGCCGGAAATCTAAGACCGATCGGGTGAGCTCGTTTTATGTTGATTATGATTGTCCATTTATTTTACACTCACTGCTACTTTCGTTGAGTAAAACTTATTTTAATCTTTCAAAAATTATTCATTTTCTGACAATTTTTCGCAATAAATTTTTTGACTTAAACCAAAACTGACGTAGCTTCTTTAGTCTATAGCCTTTAGTGATTTGTTAAAAAGGTGTTTATTTTCATAGAAAACTATAATAATCTGTCAGTGGACAGCCTGGAGTTGTATTGAACAGCTAGTTCACATACCCACGCTTAATAAAAATCTATTTTCCGGTGTTTTACGTCGCCTACCTAGTGCCAAGTTAGCTCATCTTAAGGGCGGCTCAACCGGGAACACCAACGCATCAAAATCCTGGTGAAATTTCTCCGGGAAAGGAAAACAAATTTGATTTTATCCTCGGATTTTCGCGTAATCGTCGTTTTTGCGAGCTAATCATCGGTCGGTCTAATCGAACACACGCATACAACGTACGAACGTCGGTGTTTACGCGCACTACTTCACATACGTAACGTCGTTATCGTAGTGATTGTGTGTTAAACCAGCCCGATACAAAGAAAGTTACAAGTTTTTTTTTTTTTTTTTTTTTTTTTTTTTTTTTTTTTTTTCTTTTTTTTTTTAATTTATATTTATTCAGATTTTCTCTTCCATGTACATTCATTCAGATAAAATATTATTGAGTGTCCAATCACAATCGATGACTTTTCACCTCAATTTTAAATTCTAGCAATTTTCATTTATTCATGAAATATTGTAGCTTTCGCTATTCAGTGATTTCAAATGTAGGAGGTCCTACATGTACAAAAGGGAAAAGGGATACCTTAAAACTAACTTATAAACTATATAAAGAGCGGATCAATGCAGCTGAAGACTGCAATGATTTTTGTCGAAATGCATCAATTATCTTATTGGACATAACATCCAAAGTGTCAACTTCGGCTAATTGATGAAGTTCACTGGTGCTGAACCAGGGAGGAAGTTTCAGAATCATTTTCAGAATTTTGTTCTGAATCCTCTGAAGTTTTTTCTTCCTGGTTAAGCAACAGCTTGTCCAGATCGGCACAGCATAAAGCATGGCAGGTCTGAAAATTTGTTTATAAATTAACAGTTTATTCTTGAGACAAAGTCTAGAATTCCTGTTTATAAGTGGGTACAAACATTTAATATATTTGTTACATTTAACCTGGATACTTTCAATGTGATCCTTGTAAGTAAGGTTTTTGTCAAAAGCAAGTCCAAGATATTTCACTTGATCCTCCCACTTTAAATTTACCTCATTCATCTTTATAATGTGATGACTTTTTGGTTTAAGAAAATCCGCCCTTGGTTTGTGAGGGAAAATAATAAGTTGAGTTTTTGCAGCATTTGGAGTAATTTTCCATTCTTTCAAATAAGAATTGAAAATATCCAAGCTTTTTTGTAATCTTCTTGTGATGACACGAAGGCTTCTACCTTTGGCGGAGATGCTTGTATCATCAGCAAAAAGTGATTTCTGACATCCTGGGGGCAAATCAGGCAAGTCAGAAGTAAAAATATTGTATAAAATTGGACCCAAAATGCTTCCTTGAGGGACGCCGGCACGTACAGGTAGTTGATCAGATTTGCTGTTCTGATAACATACCTGCAGAGTACGATCCGTCAAATAATTTTGAATAATTTTCACGATATAAATCGGAAAATTAAACCTTTTTAATTTCGCAATCAAACCTTTATGCCAAACACTGTCAAATGCCTTTTCTATGTCTAGAAGAGCAGCGCCAGTAGAATAGCCCTCAGATTTGTTGCTTCGAATCAAATTCGAAACTCTCAACAACTGATGAGTAGTTGAATGCCCAAGGCGAAATCCAAACTGCTCATCAGCGAAAATTGAATTTTCATTAATGTGCGTCATCATTCTATTAAGAATTATTCTTTCGAATAATTTACTAATAGATGAAAGCAAACTAATGGGCCGATAGCTTGAGGCTTCAGCAGGATTTTTATCCGGTTTCAAAATCGGAATTACTTTAGCATTTTTCCAACTACTGGGAAAATATGCCAAATCAAAACATTTGTTGAAAATTTTGACCAAGCTACTTAAAGTTGCTTCTGATAATTTTTTAATTAAAATGTAAAAAATGCCATCCTCACCAGGGGCTTTCATATTTTTAAATTTTTTGATAATAGATTTTATTTCATTCAGATCCGTATTAAAAACTTCATCTGATGAAAATTCTTGTTCAACAATATTCTGAAATTCTATTGAAATTTGATCTTCAATAGGACTCAAAACATTTAAGTTGAAATTATGAGCACTCTCAAACTGCTGAGCAAGTTTTTGAGATTTCTCCCCATTAGTTAATAGAATATTATCACCATCTTTTAAAGAAGGGATTGGTTTTTGAGGTTTTTTAAGAACCTTTGAAAGTTTCCAAAAAGGTTTGGAATATGGTTTAATTTGTTCGACATCTCTTGCGAACTTTTCATTTCGCAGGAGAGTGAATCTGTGGTCAATAACCTTTTGCAAATATTTTTGAATTCGCTTCAGTGCAGGATCACGAGAACGTTGATACTGTCTTCGGCGAACATTTTTCAGACGAATCAAAAGCTGAAGATCGTCATCAATAATGGGAGAATCAAATTTTACTTGGACTTTAGGAATAGCAATATTCCTAGCATCCAAAATTGCATTAGTTAAAGATTCCAAGGCTGAATCAATATCAGCTTTGGTTTCTAAAACAAAATCATGATTTAAATTATTCTCAATATGATGCTGATACCTGTCCCAATTAGCTTTGTGGTAATTAAACACAGAACTATTGGGTCTGGTAACTGCTTCATGAGAAAGTGAAAAAGTTACTGGAAGGTGATCAGAATCAAAATCAGCATGAGTCACTAAAGGACCACAATACTGACTTTGATTTGTCAAAACCAAATCAATTGTTGATGGATTTCTAACAGAAGAAAAGCAAGTTGGCCCATTCGGGTATAAAACCGAATAAAGACCAGAAGTGCAATCTCTGAATAGAATTTTACCATTGGAATTTACTTTTGAATTATTCCAAGATTGGTGTTTGGCATTAAAATCACCGATGATCAAAAATCGAGATCTATGCCGAGTAAGTTTATTCAAATCCCCTTTGAAATAATTTTTATTTTCCCCAGTGCATTGGAAAGGCAAATATGCAGCTGCAATCATAATTTTCCCAAAAGAAGTTTCAAGTTCAATGCCCAAACTTTCAATAACTTTTAACTTAAAGTCACGTAAAGTGCTATAAGTCATACTACGGTGGATAACTATTGCAACTCCACCGCCATTTCGATTCATTCTGTTATTGGTTATAACTTTATAATCTGGATCACTTTTCAAATAAGTGCCAGTTTTTAAAAATGTTTCGGTTATAACAGCAACATGCACGTTATGAACTCGTAAAAAGTTGAAAAATTCATTTTCTTTCGCTTTTAAAGAGCGAGCATTAAAATTCATAATATTGATGGAATTACTTAGATCCATGATTAAACTTCAGGGTAAGAACAACATCATTCGCAAATTTTAATCCAATCTGGATAGCTTCCATCATGGATGTAGCATTACTCATTGTTTGAATCAAACCAAACAGTGAGTTTTGCAAAAAAGTCATTTTTTCAAACGTAACATCGCCGAGATCAGAAGATCCCAAAGCGTTGCCAGCAGAAACATTTTCAAATGAAATTTGAGGTACCTGCCCAATTTCAGGAAGATTGGTAGAGGATTTAAAATTCGTGGATGAACCCGAACCCGAAACGACGTTGGCATAAGAAATACCATTAGTGTTACCTAACTTTTCCACGGTAGGGGTATTTCTAGCATTGTTCGAGTGAGACAGCACGAACGTTTGATTTAAAGATGCAGGTACAACCTGACTTTGAGAAAATTTCGGTTTGGATTTCGGCTGATGCTTAGCACGAGAATCCAAAACCTTTTTTCTGATGGGGCAATCCCAGAAATTTGATTTGTGATTTCCACCACAATTTGCACATTTAAATTGGGTGACTTCTTTCACGGGACAATTGTCCTTGTCGTGAGAAGAATCCCCGCAAACCATGCATTTTGGAACCATGGCGCAATGATCAGTACCGTGACCGAATGCCTGGCAACGCCGGCACTGGGTCAGATTCTGGCCATTACCGCCATGTTTCTTAAAATGCTCCCACTTTACCCGTACATGGAACAAAAACTGAACTTTGTCCAAAAGTTTCAAATTGTTGATTTCATTTCTGTTGAAATGAATCAGATAAAATTGTGAAGTCAAACCAAAGCGAGAAATATTCCCGTTTGATTTTTTCTTCATTGGTATTACTTGGGATGGGGCAAAGCCAAGCAACACCTTAAGTTCGTTTTTGATCTCATCCACCGACAAGTCGTTGGAGAGACCTTTCAGGACCGCCTTGAATGGACGAGCATTCTTGGTCTCATACGTGTAGAAATTGTGTTTGTGGTTTTTCAAATAACCAACAAAAGATTGGTGATCTTGTAAAGATTCCGTCAACAAGCGACATTCTCCTCTTCGACCAAGCTGGAACGAAACCTTCAAATTACAAGTTTCCTTGCAATTCTTCAGTTGCGTTCGAAAGCTGGCCAAATCGGAGACGGAAGTCACTACAATTGGCGGAGCCTTTACTCGTTTCTCGACGGCAGAAGGCTCAGTACGAGGAGAAGGATCCTTGTCAACAGTTTCGGATAAAACACCGAAACTGTTTGCCAATGGGATTGGAGGATTGACCTCACTTTCAGAATCAGAATCAGACCTCAGAAGAGGCTGTTTTCTTTTTCTGTTTCCGTTAGCCGGTTTAGCGTTCAAACGCTTCACCGACGTAACGATCAAATCTTCAGAAGATTTGCGTTTACCTTTGTTTTGACGCATTTTGCAAGCAAAGTTCTCTTAAATAGATGGCTTCGTTTGTAAAATACAACAAAATTTCAGGTGGGGTTAGTCTTGAAAAGACTGTTAGAATTTTGGAAAGTAACTCAGGTAGTCTTTAAAAAGACTGTGAATTTTGTTTGAAATAACTCTGAGCTTAGGTAGTAAAAAATACCGCAGCTCTAGTGTCCGTTCACCACGAAGGTTCGCAAGACACGAAGTTACAAGTTTAACACACGCTCCACGGAGCCGCCATGTCTGCGGGGAGACCCCCCCCAAGACCCGGTGATCCACCGGGGTCACAGCGATATGTGAATGGATCATTTGTTGGAGAGCTTTTTCCTTCATGGGGTGATCCAAAAGGGACCTCTGGACAGCTAACAGTACTGCGGATTACACCAGCGAAAGGCGAGTTCCTTCCCAAGGACCCTTTCATTATCAACAAGGCCATCAAGAATTACCTGGGCGGTGCGGACATTGAAGGTGGTTTCTCGGAGTCGAACAATGATTTCTATGCGCTGAAAATTAGGAACAATCAACACACTGCAGACCTCCGAAAGATGACACAGTTCTGCGGAGTCAATGTTACGATCACAGATCACCCTGTCCATAACTTCACCAGATCCGTAGTTACCTGCCAAGATGTTAAACATTACTCAGACGAAAAACTTCTGGAAGAGCTTAAGGAGCAAGGTATCACTGCAGTTAGACAGTTCACAAAAAAGGTTAACGGGGTTCTTGTGCCCACCGGTTCAATGCTGGTTACCTGTAGTGGATCTGTAAGGCCAAGTCATGTTCATTTCGGTTATTTCCGAGCTTCAACGCGGGTCTACTACCCAAGCCCCATGTTGTGCTACGGGTGTTATGAATTCGGGCACACAAAAACCAGATGTCCTTCAAAGTCGCCGATCTGCGGGACATGCTCCGGCGACCACCCGGTAGTACAAGATACCCCCTGCACCAGAAACATTTATTGCAAACGATGTCAGTCAACGGAACACTCTCTATCTAGTAGGAAATGCCCAATCTACCAAATTGAGGACAAGATACAACACCTCCGTACAGATCACAACCTCTCCTACCCGGCCGCCAAAAAGCTGTACGAGCAAGAGAACCCGAGTATTACTACCGCCGCAGTCGTTCGAAACAGCAACGATGAGAAACTGGAGAACTTGTCGTCCAAACTAGACACTCTGATCGCCGAGTTGAAACGCAAAGACGACCGTATTGCGGAACTTACGGCTGAAAATCGGAAAATTCAGGAAGAAACCAAAAAACAAAACGAAGACCTCAAAAGAGAAAACCAAACACTACAGAATACCATCAAGAACCTCAACAACACTCTCCTCAAACTAACGGCATCCCCATGCGATCCGCAACATTTTGAAGATCAGCAACCCCCACAGACACAAAAACTGACGAAAAAGCAACTTAAAACAATTCGTAAAAGACAAGAAGCAGAAGCTAGAGCTAATAACGAAATAGCTCCAGAAATCGACGGCTTCACCGCCGGACACAACAAGTTACAAAGAACCGGCTCGACATCCAACAAACCCATCATCTACGAAGTTACCATAGGAAGCGGCTCACAAGAAAACCCTGAAGTGCTCCCTGAAAATGATTTTTCAATGGACCACGACCAGACGATCTCCTCTGAAGAGGAAGATCCAGCAGATAAAGAGTTGTAATTCCCCCTGCCAGTTCCCCAACCCGTATTTATTCCAACCATTACTTTCCCTGAATACAATAAAAACCCTGAACAAAACCCCTCCTTGCTAAATATCCGAACTGGCAGTTCCCACAACCATACTCCCACAACTCGTGCAAATAACGATTGCCAAACAGTCGAGACCCCAACAACCCCAAATAAATGCACTGAAGCTCCAGCCAAACTGGCTGAAACAGCCCGTGGAATCCCAAGCTTCAACTACAATCAAAGCGGAAAACTATTCCCAGTGGATCCTGGGGGTAGTCGAGGCCCCACCAGTGCGGTCGTCACAGCATACCCGGAACTGGTGGACAACCCTCGGCGCCCCCTGGAGGCTGGAAGAGGGACGGACAAGGAGCTACGGCTCTATTCCCCTGAGCGCGATCGGAGAAGGTCAACAAGAAGTACGAAGCAAACACTCCCAAGCCCAGCAAGCACACCCAAACACGTGCCGAACCCGAGCGATCGTCGATCTAGACCGGACATCCTTTACCCAGCAGATCCTGGGGGTAGTCGAGGCCCCACCAGTGCGGTCGTCGCAGCATACCCGGAACTGGTGGACAACCCTCGGCGCCCCCTGGAAGCCGGAAGAGGGACGGACAAGGAGCTACGGCTCTATTCCCCTGAGCGAAATCTGAGAAGGTCAGCAAGAATTAAGCAGCAAACACTCCCAAGCCCAGCAAGCACACCCAAACACATGCCGAACCCGAGCGATCGTCGATCTAGACCGGACATCCTTTACCCAGCAGATCCTGGGGGTAGTCGAGGCCCCACCAGTGCGGTCGTCGCAGCATACCCGGAACTGGTGGACAACCCTCGGCGCCCCCTGGAAGCCGGAAGAGGGACGGACAAGGAGCTACGGCTCTATTCCCCTGAGCGCGATCGGAGAAGGTCAACAAGAAGTACGAAGCAAACACTCCCAAGCCCAGCAAGCACACCCAAACACGTGCCGAACCCGAGCGATCGTCGATCTAGACCGGACATCCTTTACCCAGCAGATCCTGGGGGTAGTCGAGGCCCCACCAGTGCGGTCGTCGCAGCATACCCGGAACTGGTGGACAACCCTCGGCGCCCCCTGGAAGCCGGAAGAGGGACGGACAAGGAGCTACGGCTCTATTCCCCTGAGCGCGATCGGAGAAGGTCAACAAGAAGTACGAAGCAAACACTCCCAAGCCCAGCAAGCACACCCAAACACGTGCCGAACCCGAGCGATCGTCGATCTAGACCGGACATCCTTTACCCAGCAGATCCTGGGGGTAGTCGAGGCCCCACCAGTGCGGTCGTCGCAGCATACCCGGAACTGGTGGACAACCCTCGGCGCCCCCTGGAAGCCGGAAGAGGGACGGACAAGGAGCTACGGCTCTATTCCCCTGAGCGAAATCTGAGAAGGTCAGCAAGAATTAAGCAGCAAACACTCCCAAGCCCAGCAAGCACACCCAAACACATGCCGAACCCGAGCGATCGTCGATCTAGACCGGACATCCTTTACCCAGCAGATCCTGGGGGTAGTCGAGGCCCCACCAGTGCGGTCGTCGCAGCATACCCGGAACTGGTGGACAACCCTCGGCGCCCCCTGGAAGCCGGAAGAGGGACGGACAAGGAGCTACGGCTCTATTCCCCTGAGCGCGATCGGAGAAGGTCAACAAGAAGTACGAAGCAAACACTCCCAAGCCCAGCAAGCACACCCAAACACGTGCCGAACCCGAGCGATCGTCGATCTAGACCGGACATCCTTTACCCAGCAGATCCTGGGGGTAGTCGAGGCCCCACCAGTGCGGTCGTCGCAGCATACCCGGAACTGGTGGACAACCCTCGGCGCCCCCTGGAGGCTGGAAGAGGGACGGACAAGGAGCTACGGCTCTATTCCCCTGAGCGAAATCTGAGAAGGTCAGCAAGAATTAAGCAGCAAACACTCAAACACGCGCCGAACCCGAGCGATCGTCGATCCAGACCGGACATCCTTTACCCAGCAGATCCGGACAAGGAGCTACGGCTCTATTCTCCTGATAGTGGGTTGAGAAGATCAATAATGGTTGGAGACGAGACACCCGCCCACTCGAAAACATGGGCCTCCCCAGCAGACTACGATCGACTACAAAAGGAACTTTTTGGAGGTATCGGACCAGGAGAGGGGAATTCACGGACTATACCATCAAGACACAGCAGCTTAAAAGCCCCTACAGCCCTTCTCACGAACAACAACAAAAAAGACCATAGTAGTAAAAAAGGCAACTCTAAATCTGTACTGGCCGTCCAATGGAACATGAACGGGTACTGGAGCAATCTGGGTGATCTGGAAATGATAGTACAGGAATACCAACCACAAATCCTGGCAATACAGGAGCCGCATCGGGTGAAGGATTCTGATATGGATAGGACACTCGGAGGCCAATATCAGTGGACCACAAAAACGAACAAAAATCTTTATCACTCTGTTGCCATCGGAATTCGAAAAAATATAACGTGCACTAGAATCCAGCTGGACACCGACCTGCCAATCGTTGCTGTAAGAATTACTCTTCCATTCACCGTTTCTGTCGTTTGCGGTTATTTACCGAACGGAAAAATCGAAGACCTTGAAGAGAAACTTACGAGGCTGCTCAATGGACTTCCGTCTCCTATCATTGCCTTCTTTGATGCCAACGGCCATCATCACAATTGGGGAAGCGCCATGTGTAATACCCGAGGTACGCAAATTTCGAATGCCATCGAATCTGTCGGGCTGGCTGTACTCAACACAGGTCAAACAACCCGGACTAGCGGAAACCGGCAAACAGCAATCGACATTACGCTGGCGAGCCTTAACATAATCAACCGTTTGCTGTGGAGAGTTGAAAGAGATCCCCGTGGAAGCGACCATCACCCAATCATTCTAGAACACGACCAATCACCTCCAGAAACAACACGACGACCTCGCTGGATGTACCATAGAGCTGACTGGTCTGAGTTCCAAAACCAAATCGGCATTTCCTGTCTGATATCACCTCCTTCTAGTTTTGAAGATTTTACCATGATCATTCTAAAAGCTGCCGAGAAAAGCATCCCTCGCACTAGCTCGAAGCCTGGACGTAGAGCACTACACTGGTGGAGCGACGACACGAAGAAAGCGGTGAAGGCGAGACGGAAAGCACTTCGTACTATGCAGCGTGCTACGAAGCGTTTCCCAGCGGATCACCCTGATTACTTGGTAGCATGCGAGCAGTACCGTCTCAAAAGGAACATGTGTCGGCAAGTTATAAGGGACGCGAAACAAAACAGCTGGAAGGATTTCATCGATGGAATAAACGCCAACCAATCAGCCTCCGAACTCTGGTCGCGTGTTCGAGCTCTTCAGGGAAGCAGAAACTACAATGGTATTACTCTTCAGCTACCGAATGGGCCAACACAAGATCCTGCGATTATTTCCGAGACCCTTGGGGAATACTTCGCTGATCTCTCATCATTGAAAAGATACCCCACCAAATTCAAAAAAACCGCCGGTGTCTCGCACAACAGTCTATTCCAAATCCCTGTTCCAAACAGCTGTGCTCACCCGTCGATTAACCGAAACTTCACCCTGTCAGAACTTAATTTCGCCCTACAACGCTGCCAAGGTAGCTCAGCCGGTCCGGACGAAATTGGTTATCCAATGTTGAAGAACCTGCCGTTGGATGCAAAATTAACTTTTCTGGAACAGCTGAACAACATCTGGCACACCGGAAATCTACCTGAAACATGGTCCAACAGCCTAGTAGTGCCCATTCCTAAACAAGGAAAATCTGGCAAATCGCCGGCCGATTTCAGACCAATCTCTCTAACATGCTGTGGATGCAAAGTTCTTGAACGCATGGTGAACCGCAGACTGATGGGATATCTCATCGACAATGACCTGCTAGATGATCGACAGCATGGTTTTCGTCCCGGAAGAGGTACAAACATATATTTCGGGCAACTTGGTGAAATTCTTCAAACAGCAATGGTACAAGGAAATCACGTTGAACTAGCTGCACTTGACCTCTCAAAAGCATATAATCGGACGTGGACTCCTCGAGCTATCAGGAAGCTGATTGACTGGGGACTTGGAGGAAGAATCATTAAGTTCCTGCTCAGTTTTCTTCAAGGCCGTTCGTTCCGTGTCATTCTGGGAAACCATCGATCCTCTACTTTCCCAGAGGAGACTGGCGTACCCCAAGGATCAATCATCGCAGTTACGCTGTTTTTGATTGCAATGCACGGCCTAGATCGCTGGCTTCCGAAAAACATCTACGTGCTCATGTATGCAGACGATATTTTGCTCGTAGCAGTAGGAAAATATCCTAAACGAGTCCGTCGAACGCTTCAAGCCGCTGTAACCGGAATAGAAAAGTGGACTGTAAATGTCGGGTTTGATCTGTCCCCGGAGAAAAGCACAGTAACCCACATATGCCCACATCGCCACAAACCTCCTAAGAAACAGGTCAAAACAACCTCCGGAAAGATGCCATTCAAAAAAACCGTTAAAATCTTAGGAATCCGGATAAATCGAACCCTCAGCTATCGAGAACACTTCCAAGACGTTAAAAACAGCTGTAAATCTCGTCTGAACCTGCTTCGTGTAATTTCTGGTCCGCACAGGTCAAACAATCGGAGATCTCTCTTGCGAGTTGCGAGCGCTATCGTTTGGAGTCGGCTAACATATGGCATGGAATTGTTTTGCACAGCCCGCAGTTCACTCATCGATATACTTGGACCCACTTATAACAACTCCATTCGTTTAGCCGCAGGTCTTCTACCTTCCACCCCTGGCGACACAGCAGCTATAGAAACTGGCCTGCTACCATTTAGATATCTGGTCAGTGAGGTACTATGCCGTCGAGCAATCAGCTTTTCGGAAAGAACATCTGGAAATCAGAAGGTCTGTCTGCTTGCCGAAGGAGACAGAGCCTTCAGGGAAGTTACCCATCAGGGACTCCCCCCGGTTGCCAGGGTCCATTGGGTGGGAGTTAGGAGATGGGACCAGCGTTCAATCCAATTCGAAAATTCGATCCAACGAAGATTCCGAGCCAAGGACAGCTCACCACTTCTACGCCCATGTGTCGCAAGCCTACTGTCTACAAGATATGGGTTCTTCAGACATCGCTATACGGATGGGTCCAAAACATCAGAAGGGGTTGGATTCGGAATTGCGGAGCTAAGTTCGGGACTGTCATTTAGATTACCGGACATTTGTTCAATATTTTCAGCAGAGGCAGCAGCCATATTGGAAGCAGCAACGATTCCATCTGACGAACCCGTTTTGATAATCACCGATTCACGCAGCGTCGTTGAGGCCCTTAAGAACCCCAACACACAGCACCCATGGATTCAGGAAATCCTAAAATCATCCCAAGAAAACACCACCATCATGTGGGTACCTTCCCATCA
The DNA here is from genome assembly GCF_016801865.2 of Culex pipiens pallens. Classification (NCBI taxonomy): domain Eukaryota; kingdom Metazoa; phylum Arthropoda; class Insecta; order Diptera; family Culicidae; genus Culex; species Culex pipiens. Next base: position 62,518,827 of record NC_068937.1, on the reverse strand, counting down.
AGGAATCCCAGGGAACGAGAGGGCAGAGGCCATGGTGGGCCGCACTGGTCCAATGTACAGAAACAGTAAAGAAGTCCCAGCACAAGATTTGAAAAAATGGATCCATTCATCAGTCCGGTCAGCTTGGGAAAATGAATGGAGACGTACCCGAGGACCACCCATACGAATGATAAAAGATACCACTCTTAGCTGGACAGACGTTGAAAACTGGAAGGATCAACAAATACTAACAAGGATGCGATCGGGGCATACACGCGTTAGTCACGATTTTAGTAACCCAACAAATTTTCGCAAAAATTGTATGACCTGTGGAGTACGATTATCGGTGCAGCATATCATCAGTGTATGTCCAGAATATCAAGCCGCCAGACTGCAAAATTCAATCAGCTCCAGCGTTAGAGAAGCGTTGAGCAACGACCCTGTGGCAGAACAACTAATGCCCAATTTCCTCAAAGATTCGGACCTATACCATAACATATAACTGTTAAAAATACTTTGTAATTGAACTCGGAAGGGCCTCTCATTGTGAAGCCCTTTTTCCTTAAACTGAGCTGAACCAGCCTCCGGCTGTTAGCTCATTAATAAAGATAAATAATAATAATATAATAATCTGTTAATCAATAGAATCAAATTTAAGCCTTAATTTATTTATTTTTTTATATTTTTTGAAAAAAAAATACATGAGTAATGTTTAAAAATAGTCGATGTAATGAACCTACAGTTAAATCTAGTTACAAATATTGAATCATTAACTTCTTTTCAAAATGCTACGTTTGTTTTGGATATAACTTTGATTTGTTTACGCTAAGCACTAAATTATTTTAGCAGGTTTACAGACTCATGATTTTTTTGCTTTGAATCCAGTTTTAATGAATTCCTGTTTATTTTATTTATAATGTATCGCTCCTGTCTTTATACTCTATGTTTTGTTTTAATTTTACAGTGTTGGTACTATCTAGCGATAAAATAATATTAGTTGTTAAATTTGACAGATATTAACATAAATTATAAAATTGAATTTCAGAATCACAAATGGAACCATCTGGGAGACAACCAACATTAAATTCATCATATGTTATTTCTCATAATGTCTCGATTTTGACATCCATAATATTTTTTTATTTTTTTTTCTAAGTTCAAATCATTTATTTAAAGTCATTATGTAAGTCATGTTATTTTTCTTCACTTGTATTATTTTGAACAGCAAGATACAATTTGTGCTGTTAAAATCGTGACAATTTAAGATTACTAATTGTAATATGGCCTTGTCAGATGTTTCAAAGCTCTAGACTGCAAGTTCCTACATATTATGCCTTCAGTGTTTTGACTTATTGTTGAAGTTATTTTAATTATAAAATACTCATGTTGAAAAAACAAACGAATATTTATAATATTATTTAAATTTAAACGTAGCAGATATAAAAAATCTATAATAACTTATTTCTTACTTTTGTTTTGCTTTAGGAAATAGTATTGTTATAATATATTTCATTTTCAATCGAAAATCAATATGGTCTGTAGCTTCGAAACATCTTGTATTATAGTTTTTATTTATATTTTCTCTTGTGCCGTTGCAAATATTTTTTGAAGTTTATGTCCCTTGACTATGACCGAGTACTAGCGAGTTGCAAAAAAGTATAATCTTATACAAACATTTAAATTGAAATGCCTGGTTACAGAAAGTGTGTATTAAATTGCTTTATACACCAGTACAGATATTTTATCAGTATAAGTTTTCACAAAATCAAAGTTTTAAAGAAAACAATATTTTTTGCGGTGCTGTACATAGATATTTCACGTATATTCAAAATATCTTCAGACGAGAGCAAATATGCAAAAAAAACTTTTAATTAGCTTTCAGCTGATTACTGTTTTTTTTTTCTTTTCTTTGTTACAATAATATTTTGATGTTTAAGTTTTTTTTTGGAAAATTGAAAAATATTTGGAACGGGTTTATTCCAATATAATATTTTTTTAACCATTTTTTACCATATACATTTTTTTTTCATTTTTTTAAAATGTACTTTTAAACGACTTACTAACAAATAAATACTAACCCCTCTAAAAAAAATAATTCCAGGGCCTTCATATATTTATGGACTGGATGAGGAAGTCGTGGATTGCCTGGCCCAAGTCACTTAAATTTCAATGTCTTTCTTTTTCATTGTTTTAAGATAATCTTTTAAGGTCCTTAAGTTATATGTCGTTTACTAACCAAACCGTCTCAGTTGAATCATACTCTGGTCATACATACCAATTAAGACTAGTAAAGTCACGATTTTGGAATCAATAATTCATTTCTCTAATTTAGATTTCAGTACGTCGTAACAGCCTTCGCGACCTTCGACATTGATTGTTTTTTTTTTTTGAAACCAATATTTTTTACTGTTTTGAATCCACCTTGTAGTTAAATTTATTAGATTTTTTTTTTTAAATTTTGTTTTGTTGCAGCTACCAATGTATATCTTTGAGTTCCAGGCTCATAGGACGTCATTCATAAAATTCATCAGTTTTATTCCTTGTATTGTCTTGATTTTGGCACCAATATCAAATTTGCTTAATTATATTTACAGATTTCATAAAACAAATTTTTTATAGCATCCTAAATGCTCAATTCTTTTGTAATTTGCTGTGTAAGTTTTATTATTAAAGTAAATCTTTCCCAGTTCCTGAGGGGAACACCCTTGAAGAGTATCGGGGCCGGCATTTACAAAGCGGATTCAGTGGCAATTTCATTCTCAACTTAATGTTAACATTCCATAGGTCGCCTTCCTAAGGTGTCGTGATAAGGTCCAGTTTGTGACGATACACTACCTTCCCTTTACTAAGCAATCGAATCCAGAAGAGAAATGATCACCAGTTGTGTTGGTCCGAGCCGGGATTTGAACCCCGATCTACCGCTTACTAGGCGGGAGCGTTACCACTAGGCTACGTGGCTCGGTCAAGTTTTATTATTGCTATTTTTAAAAAGCTTTTTATAATCAATGCTGTCAAAATCGGGACAATTTATAATTACTAATTATTACAAGGTTTGACATTTGTTTCGAAGTTTTTCTTCTCATGTTCCAACATTTCTCTCCTATTTGGTTTTAGATTTGCTTAATGCTTTTCATTTGCTTATTTTTTAGTTGTTATTTGAATATGCCATAGCTGCTAAATATGCATTAAATTACTTTCATTATTTTTATTACAATTGAGAGTTGAGTGTTAAAGCTTCGAAACAACTTGTTTCCTTATATTTCATTTGATTCCATTTATTGTATATTTATTATGTTTATTTTTTTCATTGTATTTATTATATTTATCATATTCATTATATTAACCATATGTATTATAATTATTATATTGACTATATTCATTATATATATTTCAAACGCCTAACAACCCCCCAAAAAAAATACTAACCCCTCTCAAAAGATAACATCCCAGGGCCTTCATATGTTTTATGGACTGGACGAGGGAGTCGTGGATCGCCTGGCCCAAGTCACATGAGTTTCATTGTCTTTTTAATCATTTCATAAGAAATGATTGGAATGAGAATGATAATCTTTTAAGGTCCTTAAGATATAAGTCGGTTACTAACCGAACCGTCTCAGTTGAAACATACTGTGGTCATGGCCAAGTCCTGCCAAGACGGGGGTACAAATACATACATACATACAAAATACGGAAAATTTGAAGCCGATCCGAGCACTTTAGAGTTTGGCCATGCCGTTTGCGTAGGAAATTGTTGTATTGGAACATCGTAAATACAACATGAAGGGCCTCGTGGCGCGGTGGTTAGCGGCTTCGGCTGCCGATCCCTAAGCTGCTCTGGGGCGCGGGTTCGATTGCCGCCCTAATTCTCCATACATAATTTGGAGAAAAACCATTCGGCCCCGTCTAAATATTTTTGAAAAATTAAAAGTGCACGTGTTTCTGAGGACCTCAAATTACATACTTCCCCTCGAGTTGAGCCTGCGCAAAAATGTTGTTGATCGGTGTAATTGGTTTCGTATTCTACCAACTATTCATGAGAGTGGTCAGTGTTATAAATCAAAGATCTCTCTCCATAATTTCGCTCATTCAATCTCATAGATTCAATTAAACGCCATTGCTTCATCACTTCATCAATCTAAAGAGAAAAAGTGCACACCACAATTGATCTAAATACCGGAGTGACAGGCCAAAAAAGGGCTTCCACCGCCGGGACACTTTGTCAGTTGAGATATTTGTCAAGTGTTTGACATTATGTTAATTTCGACGATAAACCTCACTCCTGCTGTCTAACCTTCTTAAACCTGGACGAGACCAATTTCACGTCCCTTCCGTCGTTGATGGTCGCCAGAAAAAGGAGACGACCCTAACGTATTTCTTTATCACGAAGAAGGCGTCCACGAGAAAATTAGCCAGCAACCGAGAGAAAATCCATTAATTTTCTGCGGTACTTCATCCAGCCTCGGGCGTGGCCCCCGATATTGCCCATTTACCAGTTTTGGCCATTCCGTCCCGCGTCCCATCCGCTGGCGACGTACGAGGGAGCCAAACTGTGAAGGAAATGAAACAATAGGCTTTGGTTCGCACCATTTTACCCTGTTTGTCCTTCACTCAAGACCGGACGTTCAAGGGCACAAAAAAGACTCTCTTGTTTCTTCCACTTCTTGCCTCTTTGCTCTGTACGCAAACAGAAATAGTCGCCGCAGGCACCGATTAAAAACAAGAGGGCAAAATGATAAATAGATTTGATAAAGTTATATAATCCCTAAACCCCTTCTTCCCCTCTGGACTGGACGAGCTCAAGGGTGACAGCGATGTGGCCACTCTGGTGTGATCGTGATCCTGTAGCCAAGTGGCCACAGGAAAAAATCGCGTTCTCAGATTCGATGACGAAGTCACCGAATATCCATTTTGACACTTCCAGATTTTTATTTTTTTCAAAGGTCCTATAACCTATTGTCTTTTATATGTTTATAGGACCTAATAAAAAAAGTCGAGACTTAGAATTGTAGGGCGCCCGCCGCGGGATTCGAACCAGCAACCTTCGGATTGTGAGTCTACTGCGCAGTCCGATTAATCCACACGGTATATTTTGCTGCTTCCAGTAGAGGGGGTGATAAAGAACAATCATTAATGAAGATTTGAACTTATCAATACTTTTTTTTATTCCAGTAAAACCAATCAAATAGTCTTCATCTGACTGCAGATGGCAGCAGTCACTTTTTTTTGCATAGTGGCGCGTGGCAAAGTGTTTGCGAATAAGGTGAAAGAATGCTCTGATGTGGACAATTATCTTCAGTACATAACCGGAACGTGGAAGTGGAAGAACAGGAAATGGCAAAGAGGAACCGAATTTGCTGAATAACAACCAATGGAGTACCCAACGCGATTGTTTGTTTGTTTGTTTGTTTGTTTATTATATCTGGTAGCGTAAGGATTGCTCCTTATAAAATTGCTACTTCCGGTGTAGATCGACGTGCATACAATAATTTGATAACCTAAATTTAATATTAATAATTTGAAGCACTAAAATTTTAAAAACTAGATTGGTAGTGAGCAATGTATTTCTTATGGAGCGAACTGTCAAACTTCCACTCGAATCGGGTATTCCATTCTAGACCAACACGAGATAACGGCGAATAAGCATTATGGCAGTTAGGGTAGAGTAGTCATCAATGAGACACGGGGAACAATGATAACAAATCGTTGTTCTATCCAATCGGGTTCATATTTGGGAGAAAGTTGTGTCTACTGGAAACCCCCTTGCCATAAAAGTGGCAACGGTTAAGGACTCATCCTTGCAAAGTTATTCATAAATGTTTGATTCTGAGATGTAAAAGTAAATTATGACTAAAAATTGCATTTTCGCTGATAGGCTGCCATTAAAACAAAAACTAATATATCTCCAAATTTTTTTGTCATTTCATAGGGCACGAGTTGGGCCACAATGTCTTTTCATTAGATTTGACCAAATTTTAGAATACACCCAGAATCCAGAGTTGTCTCATTGTTCCCCTCTCTTTTCCGCCCATGGGTAACAATGAGACACTTTTGTGTTTTCTTCATTAAACTATTCGAAATCCATAGCAATATTGAGCAATTCTCTGAGATTTCGGTCATTCGATTTTTTTGTATTTTTTAATCCGGCTGAAACTTTTTTGGTGCCTTCGGTATGCCCAAAGAAGCCATTTTGCATCATTAGTTTGTCCATTTAATTTTCCATACAAATTTGGCAGCTGTCCATACAAAAATGATATGTGAAAATTCAAAACTCTGTATCTTTTGAAGGAATTTTTTGATCGATTTGGTGTCTTGGGCAAAGTTGTAGGTATGGATATGGACTACACTGAAAAAAACGTTACTTAATCCACCGGAAGGTGGTTGCTGCCTTCCTCCTAAAAGCCTTGCAACCACACACTACGAAAGCTTTGGCTAACGCTTACTTAGTAAAGACACTATACATCTGAGTGCTGCCATCTAGGTATGATGCGGTTATTGTTTGGAGTCCTTACGATCGAATCTGGAGAACAAGGTTTGAGCGTGTCCAGAAGAAGTTTGCCAAGTTCGCCTTGCGCTTCCATCCTCTACCGGACAACAACATTCCCCTCTCCTACGAGAACCGCCGTAGAATCCTGGGTTTGGCTAGCTTGGATCAACGTAGGACATTTTTGCGTGCCTCATTTATTGGAAAACTTCTTTTAGGTACTGTTGACGCCCCCAACATCCTGGAAAGAGTGAATATCAACGTTATGCCAAGGCCACTCAGGACACGAGAGTTCCTTCGTCTTGATCTCCAGCGTACTCTCTACGGGCAGAACGAACCGATTCGGGCGATGTGTGATGTCTTCAATTGTGTCTACGACGTGTTTGACTTCGGAATGTCTGTAAATAGTTTTTTAAGCAAACTTAGATCGCTCTTGTTTACATCTTGACTGTGATAGCTGCTGTGATATTTTAATTCTAAGTTTATCTATTGTAACTGGTCATTGTAATGTAATAATTGTTGTCCTTGAGGGTGGTTTTATGCCTCTGGCTTTTCCCCACCCAAGTTCATGAAGACAAAAGTGTCAGATGAACATAAAGAAATAAACATAAACATAAACATAAATTTAATGAACCATTTGAAAGCACTGCAGTGTTTGTGTGCGTGCACTGAGCGTAAAGTTCCGACAGCTATCCGCCGGAGCTTTCAAATTATGTAAATAATGACCCTTTTTAGTATCAACCAAAACAGTTTTTCGAACATATCTTTTAAAGTACTGCACCAAGCCGGAAGAAATTTAAAAAAGACTTAGAGAACCTGAAGGCAAATCCAAAAACATAGATCCGGACAAAATCGGTCGAGCCAGTTCCGAGAAAAGTGAGTGAGAAAAAAAATTCTACGTCCATCCACACGCACAGACATTTGCTCAGAATTTGATTCTGAGTCGATATGTATACGTAAAGGTATATCTGGGAGGCTTATTTAAAAAGTTCAATTTTTGAGTGATTTTATAGCCTTGCCTCAGTGAGGTGAGGAAGGCAAAAATGACACACGGTAAAAAAATTTGGTGATTTTTAATTTAACTTTTTGTCACTAAAACTTGATTTGCAAAAAAACACTATTTTTTTTTTTTTTTTTTTTTTTTATATGTTTTAGAGGACATAAAATGCCAACTTTTCAGAAATTTCCAGAATGGGCAAAAAATCTTTGACCGAGTTATAATTTTTGAATCAATACAGATTTTTTCAAAAAAATCGAAATATTGGTCGCAAAAATTTTTCAGCTTCATTTTTCGATGTAAAATCGAATTTGCAATCAAAAAGTACTTTAGTGAATTTTTGATAAACTGCACCGTTTTCAAGTTATAACCATATTTAGGTAACTTTTTTGAAAATAGTCGCAGTTTTTCATTTTTTTAAATTAGTGCCCATGTTTGCCCACCTACAATATTTTTGAAAAGCTGAGAAAATTCTCTATATTTTGCTTTATTGAACTTTGTTGATACGACCCATAGTTGCTGAGATATTGCCATGCAAACGTTAAAAAACAGGAAAATTCATGTTTTTTAAGTCTCACCCTAACAACCCACCATTTTCTAATGTCGATATCTCAGCAATTAATGGTCGGATTTACAATGTTAAGACATGAAACATTCGTGAAATTTTTCGATCTTTTCGAAAACAATATTTTCAAAAAATTTAAATCAAGACTAACATTTTAAAAGGGCGTAATATTGAATGTTTGGCCCTTTTGAAATGTTAGTCTTGATTTGAAAATTTTGAAAATATTGTTTTCGAAAAGATCGGAAAATTTCACGAATGTTTCATGTTTTAACATTGTAAATCGGACCTATAGTTGCTGAGATATCGACATTAGAAAATGGTGGGTTGTTTGGGTGAGACATGGAAAACATGAATTTTCCTGTTTTTTAACCTTTGCATGGCAATATCTCAGCAACTATGGGTCGTATCAACAAAGTTCAATAAAGCAAAATATAGAGAATTTTCTTAGCTTTTCAAAAAAAAAAATTACAAGGGTGGGCAAACATGGGCACTAATTTTAAAAAATGAAAAACTGCGACTATTTTCAAAAAAGTTACCTAAAAATAGCTATAACTTAAAAACGGTGCACTTTATCAAAAATTCACTAAAGTACTTTTTGATTGCAAATTCGATTTTACATCGAAAAATTAAGTTGAAAAATGTTTGCGACCAATATTTCGATTTTTTGAAAAAATCTGTATTGATTCAAAAAATCATAACTCGGTCAAAGATTTTTTGCCCATTCTAGAAATTTCTGAAAAGTTGGCATTTTATGTCCTCTAAAACATATCAAAAAATAAAAAAAATAAAAATAGTGTTTTTTTGCAAATCAAGTTTTAGTGCCAAAAAGTGAAATTAAAAATCATCAATTTTTTTTTACCGTGTATCATTTTTTTCCAGTGTAGTCTATATCCAAACCTACAACTTTGCCGAAGACACAAAATCGATCAAAAAATTCCTTCAAAAGATACAGATGTTTGAATTTTCACATATCATTTTTGTATGGACAGCTGGATCGCAGCAAGCCTTGATCGGGATCGGTTGGCTGAAAATTTTGCTCCGCGTTTTTTCATGTCTTCTCGTTCGAAATTCTTTGCTTGTGGTGTGTTCCGGTACGCGTTATTCAAGAATTTTCTGGATGGGTCAATTTCGCGGGTCGATTATCCGGTTTACAGAATCCGTGTTGTACTTCACCCGTGACTTCACCGGAGTTTGGTGGGTTAAAGTGGAACCAGAATTCCGACGGTTTTTCGGAGACGTTCGCGTGGATTGGGCGTTGTGTCATTTTGACGTGAAATCTCGGTCACCAAATAGTGTTTTTGAAGCTAGACTTTGGGTGTTAGTCTGAAAACAATGTTCGTCTCAAGTGACTAAAAATTGTGAAATTGCTCGATTTTTTCGAGTTTATTTTGTAAAATTGTGAAACTTGATTCTAAATTCAAAATGGAGGTGTTACAAATTGTGCCTGCTGCTGGTAAAAATTTTTGTGTAGGTGGGGGGGGGGGGGAGTGGAAGTTTCTCAGACGAGGAAAAAGCAATTCGAGGTGGAGCTTACTCCGGAGAAAATCGGGGCCAGGAGGCCGTGGAAGCTGGAAACCAATTCAACGGCGACGGAGGCAGTCGTGTCTGTGGTGGATCACTTGGCGGCCACATCCGGCAACGCAAGAGATGCAAAGGAAGCGGGGATTTACATAAGAGTTTACGGAGCTGGATGGATGATCCCAGAATTTGGTGAGAGCGTTCTAGTGTTGTCCCTATTATGGAGCAGCCGTGGCTGACTGGTCACGGTTTTCGCTTTGTAAGCGAATGATCCTGGGTTCGATTCCCATCTGCTCCCAACAAGAAAATTAAGGAAATATGAATTTTTGAAACTCTAAACATGAACGAAAAATCAAAGTCGCTCGAACCGGGGTTCGATCCCCCGTCCTTTGGATTGGTATAATTAGGAATACTATTACTACAAACTATATACATGCTGGGCCTTTGTCGATTTGACAAGGGCTCGGAAGTTCTAAATAACGTTTGAATCCGATTGATGCAAACGTTCTTTAGGGCGGGGCTTGTCGATTCAAGCTGAGGTACCTCGCGCATGGCTAGCCTGCGTAGAAATGGGTCACCGAAGCTCGGCAGAGCTAACACCGTCCAAATGCCTATGCGAGTTATTTGCATGTATAGAATATAAAATCTAAAATACATGGAAACAACTCAATTTGTAAGAAGCGACCGCGTGGTTCCGTTTGGTTGGTTGCACACACACACACACACACACACACACACACACACACACATCATTTTTGTATGGACAGCTGCCAAATTTGTATGGAAAACTAAATGGACAAACTAATGATGCAAAATGGCTTCTTTGGGCATACCGAAGGCACCAAAAAAGTTTCAGCCGGATTAAAAAACACAAAAATTAAAATTAAAGAAAAAAGACCGATTCCATAGAGAACTGCTCTTTTCCAAACCATGCATTGGAACTTAATTTTGGCTCATTTATCGAGTTTTAAATTCATTTAACCAAAGACATAAAGTAATTTGGTATAAATATAAAGTTTTGAAATACTTTTTATGTTAACTTTTGTCAATTGAAGTTTCAAGTTTCCAGAATTACTTTTGAATGATCAAGACATGTCACCTGCAATGATACAACACAAAAACATAATGTTAAGCTCGAAAAGTATTGGTTTTCATAGAGTGTCTCATTGCGTCTAAAATGAGACAGTTTAATAACTCTGGCTATAGAGGTCGGATCAATCTCATATTTTGGTCAACAGAACATTTTAATAGAAAGAAAATGCAACAAAAAGCCAAAGGGCAAATCACTTCTGATATTGCATATGATGCCAATATTGGAGTCCATACGGTACGCAGCCTAGACGTACGACATGAATATTATGCGACCATCCATAAACCACGTGGATACCTTAGGGGGGGGGGATGTTTGGCGGTTCTCCACGCTCCATATAAAAAGATTTTATTTGTATGGAAATTGTCCGTTCGAGGGGAGAGGGGGTGTTGAAGATTTAAAAAAAAAAGTGTCCATGTGGTTTGTGGATGGTCCCTATGATATTTACGCTGATATTTGGTACACTCAAAGTTAAATACCGATCGGATAGTCCTCCCGAAAAGAAACAAGAGGAAAGTACAATTTTGCAAGAGTAGAGACTAGGCCGTCCCAAAAAAAATGAAATGTTGTCAAATCTTTGGTGCTCACCCCTAGAATGATAGTTTAGGATGTCAGGAACGATGTTTCCATATGTACAACAAAAAAAATCCCAAAAATGGTTTACAATTCGCGCGCGGAGCTTGAATGAAAATAGTGCCTTTTTCGAGTATTTTTCAGAAATGCGCGTAACAATCATACTAAAGTTATTCAAATTTGGTCGCCTTGGGCTTCAAGTTATAGTTTAATGTCCCCTGAACAAATTCCTGTACAGACATGGTCCATAAAAGCTTGTGTTTGAGCATAGCAGGGCGTTTTAGGGAGAAAAATTTGTATTTTTTAGCTAAACAATTTCAAAAATCACTCCCCAAAACGAGCCAAAAAAATTTGCAGCCAAAAACTAATGCATTCAGCTTATAGGAAATTTTACGGAGATCATTTTGCTTTTTTTGACATTCAATTTAAGTCAACGCAAAGCCGAGATATTTGCATTTTAGTGAACAAAAAGTGAAGAATTTTCAAAATTCTTGATACATAAGCGTCCAAAATTCATGGTATATAAACGCCCTGCCATGCCCAAACACAAGATTTTATGGACCATGTCTGTACAAGAATTTGTTCTGGGGACATTAAACTATAACTTGAAGCCCAAGGCGACCAAATTTGAATGACTTTAGTATGATTGTTACGCGCATTTCTGAAAAATACTCGAAAAAGGCACTATTTTCATTCAAGCTCCGCGCGCGAGTTGTAAACCATTTTTGGGAATTTTTTGTTGTATGAAAACATTCTACCTGACATCCTAATCTATCTAGGGGTGAGCACCAAAGATTTGACAACTTTTCTTTTTTTTTGGGACGGCCTAGTATAGACTTCTCGCGCTTTCAACAACAACAAATCGCGTTCATTCGTTGATTGAAGCAGTTCATCCCACAAAGAGTTACCGAATCATGGTGGCCGATACGGCAAAGGTGCGGTTCATTATGCCGATGGTCTTGAGTTCGAGTCTCGGTTTTGACACTTTTTTTTAAAGATGAACTGTTTGGAAAATAAACCTTTTTACTATCGAATCGTGCTCTTTATCCTCTTGTATGCCGATGGCAAGTTCTTAGTGTACGATATTATGCACGTATGATACGCCACATGCGATATACTCGAAGTGATCAACCCCTAGCAAAAAGCTCATTATAAAATGATAATGAAGAAAATACAAAAATCGTTGAAAGTTGTAAAGTTGTTGTAAAAGTGTCTCATTGATAACTACGCTACCCTACATCTGTTTTGCTTATTCTCAGGGTTTAGTTAAGTTTTTCACAAAACTCGAAGTGGCAAAGCAATAGTTGACCTCCTAAGATACCTTTCAAAACGGCTAGTGTGTTAAACAACTGTTTTCTAGGAATTTGCAAAAAAGTTCCAGCTGTTAAAATGCTTAAGGGGTTACATACATGTAAATCGACAAAAATGTCAAGGCTTGCTATGAGCATACCCTAAAACGTTTTTTAAATCTGTTCTCAAGTCATTAAAATTTACGTGTTCAACTATCAACAAAATAAATTTTACTGCAATTGGTTGTACCATTACCGATATAGGGGAAATATATTCTTTCTAATCAAACACCTATCTTTGTCATATGAAGAGTTTGATGCTCGATTAAAGCTCCAAAATACTATTTAGGCTATAAACTTACCAGGAACAGCACCGCCTCAAGTACCCGAGCATGGGTAAATAACAAGAGAAATTCGTAATAATACCTTTCTCTGGTATCAATACCAAATTTTGGTATTCCTGGACCCTTTAAAATTTGTCTTAAGGATTATGCAAGAGCAAAATGTGGTATCATACCAATTTAAGGTATTGTTTTGATATTGCAAAATTGCAGAATTTGTCAATGGTCGGACACCACATTTTGGTATTCTTTTGGTATTACAGTATTTTATCAAATTCCTCTGAAACTATGGGAAAATTTTGACCAATTTTGACAAAATAATTAATTTTGCGATAAAATGATGTCTCAAAGCGAATGCTTTCATTGAAAACCGGAAATTTCAAACTTGATTTTAAACATTTTTGATATATCCCCTAAAGAAATTACTTGAAACTGTGGAAAATTTTCTAAGTCGGGATGCCACATTTTGGTATTATTTTGGTATTGAAAGGTTTCATCAGTTTTCTCTGAAACTATGGGATCTTTTTTTTAAATTTGACGAGATAATTAGTTTTGCGCTAAAATGACTTGAAACCCAAAAATGTTAAGAATGATTTAAAAAATTTGTGTGACTAATATTTTTTTTCAAAAACGTTCAAATTTCTCTAAGTCGGGATAACCAAATACATTGAAAAACGAGTCAATCGATTGAATTTTGGTGAATTTTAATTTAGCTTTATTTTAATAATACTTATCTTTCAATCTTGTTATTTTTCAGAAGCTTCAAGAACTTCAAGCACAGGCCGTTCTTCAATGACAAATGCATTCGGTGTGGTGAAGAATATCACTAAGAACAACATTGGATCATCAGGTGAGTAGATTTGGATGTTGCATATGGATCATTTCCGTTTTTTCACTAACTGCAACTGCTGCACTAAAAATGGTATGAAAATACCAAATTTTGGTATTACTTGTGCAAATATCAGCGACCAAAATGTGCTCTTGGTTGCCCAGTAATAGATGGTAAAATACCATAAAATCATACCAAAATCATGTATGTGGAAGACCACAGGAATACCAAAATCAGATTTTCCAAGGGCGCGGGAATACCTAAAAATAAAACCATGACAATACCAAGTTTTGGTATTCAAGAAATGTTCAAAAATCCAGAAGACCTCAACTTGGTATTGAAATGGTTTTATTTTGAGGTATTATTTTACCCTTGGAATAACATGGTTTGGTATTGTTGTGCCCTTCCACATACAAGACTTTGGTATGATTTCATGGTATTTTACCATCTATTACTGGGCAACCAAGGGCACATTTTGGTCGCTGTTATTTGCCCAAGTAATACCAAAATTTGGTATTCCCGTGTTATTCACCCCTGCTCAGGTAAGCACTCAAATTTATGCCATTTGCTGGCAAAAAAGATCAAATTTAATGCTAAAAGATTCCATTTGTATTGAAAATGGTTCACATAGGGGTGGTATAATTTTCAAAAACGTGTCCACGTGTCTTATATTTGATGTTGATTCTTCATGTTCTGTTAATTTGCAAATAAAATCATAATGTGGGTCATCTAACTTATTGAAGACAAAAAAAATGGCATGAAAAGTATAATCTCATTTATTTTTCATACAAGATCTAGTAATATTTAAATAGATGCTAATGATTTCTACAAAACTTTTGATGTTTCAATAAGATTCCAAATTGCTCGTGTAATGCCCAATCATTTTATTTTTTTGCTTTTTTCATGTTCCGTTTGATTTTACTCGCCCAAACGAGGCAATTTTCACATTCCTAGCTCAATTCATTCTTCGCCAGCATCAGTCTTCCCAACACCTACAGGCACTATGCTAAAAATCTCCCAATCCCGCTTTCTTTCTCTTTTTTTCTTCTCGCGTGGGGTGTATCAAGTGAAAATATTTGAAAAGATAATTGTTTCTCACCCCATAAAGCAGCCGAAAAATTTGACTCGCTTTAGCACACAGCTACACCAGGCTGGGCAAAATTTATGGAGGTTTACAAGTGCGGGCACCATCACCACCAGCCGCAACGGAGAAGGATTTCCGTTTTTATCCGTCGCCGGTCCCAGCACCCCCAGAGGGCAGACTCACTTCCCGCGTTTGCTTGATTTTTTAAGGCCACGGCAGCATTGTATGAAAAATTGGTGTGGGTGAGGCAAGTGACACTAACGTGTATGTTGCGTAAGGTTTTCCCCAAGATGAAAAAAAAAGGTAAATAACGGTAATTGAAACGGGACAATTTAATTCATAGCACGGCGCGAAAAAAGATGCTTTTTAGATTACTTTCCATCTAAAGAAAATTTAGGCGACACGTGTGTTCTATCCGTGTGGATCAATCGGACCGCGCACTAGTCCGAAGTCCGTGTAGATAAAAGAAAGACACTAGTTGTTGGTACTAGCAATAGATGACGACAGCTATAAAGTCAACTTTGTTGGGTGACAAGTGAGAACAATGTATGTGCAGATAGCACAAAAAAATATTAACATAATTTTATAGCTTAAATTTTTTTTCCTCAGTTCCAACTAAATATTGGAAATTAATCCTATGAAATGATTTATCAATAGAAATATGCTGGCCTACAGCATCACAAAAGCAGCATGGCTTTGTCAGCACTACACTCAAGTTATTTCGGAGCAGATACCAAATACTCCATACTGCAAACAATTTCAAAAGTATTCAATCGTTTTAAAGATAATTTAAATTCTCACCGAGTCTCGCTTGTGATCACTTAATATTCCACCCCAACCAACCAGCCGCCGCACCGCCCTTACATGCCAACACAGGCTCCACTCTTCTCTGTTCGGGCTTTTGGCGCGTACAATCTGCAATTCTAACGATCTGATTTCTTTGTCATTCGAAAGTGCCAAGAGCTGTTTGAACTTTTCCTCAACTTCTGTTTAGCCCCCCCCCCCCCCTCCTTCGCTTAATCTTACCGTGTTTGTCGCGCCACATTTTATACCTCGGGAACCGCCCGCTATGTGACGAGCAACGGTGGCAATCTCAGACTCTTAGTCTTAGTCTAAAGTCCTCTACTTCGCGCCCGGTGTGAGAGCAGCACAATAGCACACATACCATTCATCCATTCATCTCATCGATTGAAGACGGGCTCCTCTTGGCTAGGGAAGACACTTTGGATTGGACCAGATTCGGCTCTGGAGTTTCACACACACACAGAACCTCAAAACGAAGGGAACGTTTCTAGTCGCGATCGAGGCGTTCTTGCGATGCACAGTATATATTAATGTATAGATCTTCTTTTAACGTGCCTTTGAATTGGCATTGTCGATTCATTTTACATCTAAAATTGATTTTACATCGAAGTTTTAAAATGTCGGATGACACTTTTTTTCTAATGTAACATAACATTTTTAACATTGACAGCAATCGTTGTTTAAGCCACACAGAAAAAAAAATGCAAATTTACTTAATGTACATTCACTCAATGTAATGTTGAAATATGATGAAATATCCTGTACCAATGTATTTTTGCCAAACATTGACTTCAAAAATACCCGAACTAAAAATAGTTATAGTTGGTTCTCTTTCTCTTACTGCCTGAGCCTCGACCTGAACAAGTTGATGCTGTAGCCGCTCGTTTTCAATATGCGAAGATGGTTCAGTTGGCCAATCAGAATTAGTTAATTAGAATTATTCTTACAAAACTAATGTAAATTTCCAATGAATCTAATGTTCACCTTTTGGTACATGAAAAATAATTTAAAATTTTCAGGATTTTTTTTCTGTGTACCAATTTTAAGTGAATTTATTAATAAGCTTTCAATATGCAAAATAAAAAAACGAATTTTCACTGTGCACTTCACCACCTCCTTTTCCGACCAGTTTTGCATGTGTATGTATGTGAACTCAGCTGCAGACTTTTCCAAAGTAAATCTAAACAAAAGATAGATATCCAGTAAGCGCAAGAAACTGTGCTTGTGCTATGAATAGAACCTTTTATCTGTCAGAAATAGGGGAAAACCTGCCGCTCATGTCACTCTGCAAAGAGCACCGGTTTTGGTGGCACGGGAAGATGATGCACAGTGGTGTTACATACGCCCCGTGATCGAATCTTAATCAGAAAACCTCTTTGATGCAAAAAATGGAATGAGGAAAACAGGCAAAATCTCTTACCATGAGAAGTTTAAGCTATTTTCCGGGTGTCGTTCCTTTCGTCTGGTTGGATTTCCATTTTGAGTCTCAATATCATCACCGTCATTTGCTCCGACACGGACAGACGATTCATGAGTAGTACAAGGGGCGGATCCCTGATGATGACTAGGGCAATAGTAGGCCTTCCAAACCCCATCTGTACCACTTCTTCCATTGTGATCTTCCCCTGCTCGCTCCCACCAAAGGAGGCTTTTTATTATTTTTATGGATGCGAGCCCATATATTTCACTCCTTGTCCTCTATGTGGTGCTTGCTTCCCACATTCTGTTTGTCGGTCGCAGTCGATGACAAGCCCGTTGATGTCCTGTTTCTTCTACCCTCTGCCAAGTTCTCCATCATTTGTGCTGCCAATCAACCGTAAACATCAATTTTATAATCACAAAAAATGCGGTGGCTATCGGCTTTCAAGAAAATCCTAGCAGTCGCATTTGATGTTGGGACGACACACATGGCTACATGACTCGCTTTGATTTGCCTAAACGAAATCTAATCCTGTAACGTGTCACTTTAGGTTTATTGGGGAAAATAGGTCCCAGAGGATAGCAAAATGCAATACTTTTCTCATTTTTTTTGCCATTTAAGTGCTTTTTCGCTATCTTTTAGCATACATATCACCTCAATATGTACTTTCGAGTGATCAAAGCTACATAAACGAAAATTGAAGTACTCGACAAGCATAACATTGAATTACACATCATTATATCTTTCTTATAACTGCATGACGCTTGATGACGCTTCTTCACAGAGATCACTTCAATCATCCCCGCATGGTTACCCACAAGCTACTACTCGAAAACGACAGAAGCTTTGAAAGCATCGCTTGGCGAAGAGCAAAGCAAGCTTTGAAAGCCACATCGCCCCTCACGTTTGAAAATAAACGTGGTTGGGACCAAAACCAAAACCCAGCAGGCGAAAAGAGAGCAGCAGCGTGTCGTCCATATGCAAGCCGGCCAAGCAGCAGTCGCATTACAGTAGCAGCCAGCGGTTTTGTCGAGCAGCAAAGATGGTTACTTTATTTCACTTTGTGCATATTTTAACCATCATTGCACTGAGCTCTTTTCACAAAAGGGATCTTACGGAATGTTATCTCCCTCTCTCGACCCCGAGCAGACCCATTTTCTTGTTGTATTCTCGGCACAAGTGCAATTTAAACGTATTCACTATATGGAGGGCAAACATTTATGATTATGACAAAATTTAATTTGTCCTGATAATATGAGAACAACTCTGCAACTACATATTTTTAACGGAATTGAAGTAATAAATACCTCAACAAAAAGTGAGCAACCAATGTTGAGTAAAAAGTATTGCCAAAAAATAAGTATACATTTTCAAAAAACAACACAATGGATGGAAATGGATAAGCTACAACTGGGGTTTGACAAGCACAAGCAGCCAAGTACCAAATTGTGAAATTAATGAAAATAAGTTACTCGAGTCAAGTATCATGAATATCACATGTGTGTCCCAGAAAAAGTCCTGATTTCATGTGTTTTGCTCTATCCAAAAGAGGATAACAAAATCCGGAGTAATACAAGCACGATCTGCGAGAGAAGTGTGTGAGGGTATGAAAAATTAATACAATCATAAAATAAGAAAAACGTCACGTTCCGCCACACTAACAGCACGGTCGGATTGTGGCGACTGCTGGCGAGATGTCGGACTATGACAATGATCGGAACAACGGATCCGGATGTTCCGAGAGAGGTGAGAAATCAAGTGAAAGTTGTAGTAAGAAAAGATCTGCCTATAAACGGGCCCACGACCACTGATGTAAATGTGTGTCCACATCAATTTGGTGAATAAATAATAACGAGTGTGCAAAGTGGAGGCCAGATAGAGGACAATCCCACCAGCAACCGGAAGTGAGTGGCCAGGACGAGAAGTGAAGTGAAGTGCGGGTATGGTCGAGTGTTTTAATATGCTCAGCTGTGGAGTAAGTTTCGGCGCGATGAACAAGCTGCTGGTGATGGTGGCGGCACAAGTACCCCAGTCCTTTTGGGACATTCAAGTATCGAAGATGCCAGGCATAAGTATGAGCAGCTATCTCACTTTCTCTTGATGCTTGTCCTCCTTGCTTTCACTTGACGAGCCCGGCGAAAGGAAAATCTTGTTCCGGAAAAGAGCGTGTAAACATCGATTCTTGTCAAACAACTTTGAAGGTAATGTGAAGCAAAAGGCTTTTATCCGAGGCCTTCTGCCGTCGTACTTGCAGTCGCATTTGATGTTGGGACGACACACATGGCTACATGACTCGCTTTGATTTGCCTAAACGAAATCTAATCCTGTAACGTGTCACTTTAGGTTTATTGGGGAAAATAGGTCCCA
The DNA here is from genome assembly GCF_016801865.2 of Culex pipiens pallens. NCBI lineage: Eukaryota > Metazoa > Arthropoda > Insecta > Diptera > Culicidae > Culex > Culex pipiens. The sequence goes on along the minus strand of NC_068937.1, from coordinate 62,499,490 downwards.
GAGGATAGCAAAATGCAATACTTTTCTCATTTTTTTTGCCATTTAAGTGCTTTTTCGCTATCTTTTAGCATACATATCACCTCAATATGTACTTTCGAGTGATCAAAGCTACATAAACGAAAATTGAAGTACTCGACAAGCATAACATTGAATTACACATCATTATATCTTTCTTATAACTGCATGACGCTTGATGACGCTTCTTCACAGAGATCACTTCAATCATCCCCGCATGGTTACCCACAAGCTACTACTCGAAAACGACAGAAGCTTTGAAAGCATCGCTTGGCGAAGAGCAAAGCAAGCTTTGAAAGCCACATCGCCCCTCACGTTTGAAAATAAACGTGGTTGGGACCAAAACCAAAACCCAGCAGGCGAAAAGAGAGCAGCAGCGTGTCGTCCATATGCAAGCCGGCCAAGCAGCAGTCGCATTACAGTAGCAGCCAGCGGTTTTGTCGAGCAGCAAAGATGGTTACTTTATTTCACTTTGTGCATATTTTAACCATCATTGCACTGAGCTCTTTTCACAAAAGGGATCTTACGGAATGTTATCTCCCTCTCTCGACCCCGAGCAGACCCATTTTCTTGTTGTATTCTCGGCACAAGTGCAATTTAAACGTATTCACTATATGGAGGGCAAACATTTATGATTATGACAAAATTTAATTTGTCCTGATAATATGAGAACAACTCTGCAACTACATATTTTTAACGGAATTGAAGTAATAAATACCTCAACAAAAAGTGAGCAACCAATGTTGAGTAAAAAGTATTGCCAAAAAATAAGTATACATTTTCAAAAAACAACACAATGGATGGAAATGGATAAGCTACAACTGGGGTTTGACAAGCACAAGCAGCCAAGTACCAAATTGTGAAATTAATGAAAATAAGTTACTCGAGTCAAGTATCATGAATATCACATGTGTGTCCCAGAAAAAGTCCTGATTTCATGTGTTTTGCTCTATCCAAAAGAGGATAACAAAATCCGGAGTAATACAAGCACGATCTGCGAGAGAAGTGTGTGAGGGTATGAAAAATTAATACAATCATAAAATAAGAAAAACGTCACGTTCCGCCACACTAACAGCACGGTCGGATTGTGGCGACTGCTGGCGAGATGTCGGACTATGACAATGATCGGAACAACGGATCCGGATGTTCCGAGAGAGGTGAGAAATCAAGTGAAAGTTGTAGTAAGAAAAGATCTGCCTATAAACGGGCCCACGACCACTGATGTAAATGTGTGTCCACATCAATTTGGTGAATAAATAATAACGAGTGTGCAAAGTGGAGGCCAGATAGAGGACAATCCCACCAGCAACCGGAAGTGAGTGGCCAGGACGAGAAGTGAAGTGAAGTGCGGGTATGGTCGAGTGTTTTAATATGCTCAGCTGTGGAGTAAGTTTCGGCGCGATGAACAAGCTGCTGGTGATGGTGGCGGCACAAGTACCCCAGTCCTTTTGGGACATTCAAGTATCGAAGATGCCAGGCATAAGTATGAGCAGCTATCTCACTTTCTCTTGATGCTTGTCCTCCTTGCTTTCACTTGACGAGCCCGGCGAAAGGAAAATCTTGTTCCGGAAAAGAGCGTGTAAACATCGATTCTTGTCAAACAACTTTGAAGGTAATGTGAAGCAAAAGGCTTTTATCCGAGGCCTTCTGCCGTCGTACTTGACGAGCTACATTTTTTATCCAAAGAAAACGCCTCTTTAGCAGCGCCTGTATGAGGGTGTGTGTGTATGTGTGTGTGCAAGGAGTAAAAGTACTTATATACATGCTATACAATATATTTACATCATTTCCACTTCTTTTCTCCCCTGCCAGGATGCTTTTAGCGTGTCATAGAAAGATGTATACGTTGTAAAAACCAGAATTGAGTATACCAGCGAGGTTACGTGTTGTTTTGACCAACGATATTTATCCTATAAACTTTTATCTAGAAAGTTATTTATCTGTTTTATAATTTCATCATGACCAACCAAACATACCGTCGGTGGTACACAATTATGTTAGCATCGGAAAACATACAAATTTGAAATTTTTTATGGCCTTACGAAGCAAAAGGATAAAACTTTAAAAGTTGTTTTGCTGTTAGGCAAATGAATTTTGCCCATCTTTGATTTTATGAGTTGTGTACGAGCTCACGGGGTATGCCAAGAACCGTTTGAAAAAAGGTTTTTCATTGATAAGGCGTCATCCATAAAGTATGTCACGCTCTAGGGGGGAGGGGGGGTCTGAGCAAGTGTGACATTGCATGTTATAAGTATAGGAAAAGCGTGACAAAGGGGGGGAGGGGGGGTAAATTTTGGCTAATTTTAGCGTGACGTACTTTATGGATGAAGCTTAACTACCCTACCCTATATCTTGAGCTTTCTCAACCCATAAAAAGCAAGACATAACTAATGGGAAGTAAGCAAGCAAATTTCTATCGATAAATTCGCAAAACAATTTGTTTGAATCTAGTGAGAAATAACAAACTAGACGGAATAAGGAACGAGTTCTTAACCTGTCAACCCTACAAGAATTTCCTCGATAAGGGCTCGTGCATAAACCACGCATCATACAAAAAGTTGAAATTTTGTATGGAGAATAGTTTCAAATTTAAAGGCCACGTGGTTTATGCACGATCCCAAAACGCAAAAAAAAGTTAAAATAAAAAATCAAGTCAGCCAAACGCAAATAAGGACAACAGGTACGTGAATCCAGATGCGTAACGTTTACACGAGTTTTTAATTTGGTGACGTCTAATATGTACCGAAACATAAATAGGATTTACTTTTCGGCGTATAAAGAAACCTTTTCCAAAGCAAGTGAAAGCATTCGTTCCCTCCATCACGAAACGAGTAAGGCTTTTGGGCTTCACTCAGTGGCAATTTATTCTACTGCAATTGTACGCACGAAGAGGCACAATTTACATACTCGCTCACGGGAATGAAAACGGAGAAATAGGAAAAGTGTAGCAAACATGGATCACGAAGTTTGTTTATACGTGTAACCATTTCACGGCACGATGGAAATCATAAGAAATCCTTGGTTTCAAAGTTAAACATTTAACTAAAGAGCTGACAATGTGTACGAAATCTTGAGTTATTTCGAAAAAGTCCTATAAGCTATGGAATTTCCTTTGTTTATAAGACCTTTCTAATAAACTCTAAAAATCATCTTGCAATAGAATCCTATCTAAAGAAATCTTACTAGAAACACAGAGAGCTTTTATTGCAAAATTTCAATGGAGACGCATGATGATACACGATTAATAGTAATGTACGCTGCGTTTCCATCATCCAGCATCGAGTAAGAGTTATTAACTATTCCAATTCTTTATTTTATTTTTGGAAGCACATTAAGTGAAATTTATGTTGAGTTATGATCGCAATCCTTTCAACCGAAATAACAAAACAGTAAGTGACCTTAATTCCAATTAAACATTTGAATTTCAATTCGGACAAACGACTAAAAACTTACAAAGAAGTTGATGACATTTTCAAAAACTGTATTTAGATTTAAAAAATTAAAGAGTAATGCTAAGAACAAGTTTATCCATTCAACGCAGCGGTGGACGCAGGACTTTGCGGCTGTCATCATAGTCTGCCTGTCATAGACCATTGAACAAAGCAACCTCTGTAGATCGAAAAGATAACCTTGTTCTTAGCAAAACGTTCAAATCCTGAATCTTAATAACATGCATTCGATTCTTTGAAAAAAAAAC